>NC_056734.1:822133163-822433163 GCF_019279795.1 Protopterus annectens | reverse complement strand
ATCAGCCTGCTTTTAAATGGTACCAAGTTTGTAGTCTCCTATTACTTATACTGTCATTCTTAGTCTAACTGATATCAAGTTCTGCCATGTATCACAGAAAGTACCTAATTAGCAGCTCACCTGCCAGATGTGGCAAATGATCCCATGGGGTTAAAAGCCATTTGTGGGTATGCACATTTTATTCTTGGTGAACTGAAGTTAAAATTTTTATTTTGTAGATCTTCGGAACAGGCTGTTATCTCCCCTGTAACAAGATCAATGTCTGTGCCTGATACTGGTTCAGTATGGGAGGTGCCAACCACATTGTCACAACCTGCAGGTAAGAAGCCACACTTTTTCATATTTTAAAGTTTGTCGAGTATAATATATTGTCTAGTGTTTGTTTTGGTCTGTTTGCAAGGTCCAGTACTTAGTGACTTAATTTAAATCCACGTTTCTGCCTGCTGAAGCTTTATGATCAAAATCAAAATCATCATGAAACTGTTATCACTAGCTGATTTAACTCTTAACTTATCTTTGCAGCAGTTTGATACCTTAGTTGGTTATATTAACAGACGTGTGTCTGGAGTGTTTCTCCCCAGCCTTCCACTGAAAATGGACTCCTTCTCAGTCAGACTTTCCCGATAAACAAGTGGTAGACCACTTTGGGGGAAGAACTTCCACATTTTATTCTCATGACAGAAACTTAACTTTTTCTGTAAAATATATTTTAAGTTAATAAGTGGTGTCATGTAAATTAATTAATGTGCAGCAAGTTATACTGAGCTGCACATTAGCTTGTAATCCCTGCACTTCACTACTTTATAATGTTTGCTTAAAAGTGCCTTCATACTTTCACTCAAAAAAGTGTGTCCTAGTATTGAGTCAGTGCTGAAACTGCATTCCAGGTGTATTCTTTTCAGAGTGAATGATTTTCTGAAGGTTGACACCTTCATCTAGTGGTTTTCCTCTGCATGCCCTCGTCTGCACCTACTCTTCACTATAACTTTATTCTCTTTTAACGCCCATAAATTCATTTTCTACACACTCTTCATTTATATTAGAACAAGTACATGCCCTTCAGCTACTACTAAAGCTTTGGTTTATGGGATCTTCCTCTATTGATGCTCTCCGTCTAAGGCAGTTAGAAAACCTATATACTCTCCATTATTCCTGAAAGGTGGTTGTTGAGCAACTTCACATGAATTTAATGTAATTCTTGGGATTAGCTTGTTAAGGACTCTGTTGCAAGCTGTTTGTCCAATGTTTTCTTCGGAGTTTAAGGCAACTTTTTAAACTGTTGTTTCTGTTATGGGCTTCACTTAATATTGAAGTCTGCTTTCTTGGCAGTCTTTAAAACCTCTCTGGATGACTGGACAGGTGATTGCAGATTTTCACCTGAGATGTGTGGGAAAATGTTCTTTTGATCATTGGTGCAGTCACCTTGGCTGTAAGGGCTATACTCTGCTAACTAAATAACATCTGTCAAGCTTCTGAAGCTTTTAAGGTCAGCTTGTATGAGCTTAAACTGTTATCAGCTCAGGCAGAGGTAAAGAAAATCAATGGTTTGGGTGTCAAGCCCTTCAGAGCTTTCCTGCCACCAAAAGCCTCTCCTGTTGCAAGTCATCATGGATGCATAGTCAGCTAATAGTGTCCATTGCTGGACAGACCACTTTGGGGGAAGACCTTCCACATTTTATTCTCATGACAGAAACAACTATTTCTGTAAAATATATTTTAAGTTAAGAAGTGTCATGTGACTTTCACTTTTTACTGTGAAAAGTGACACTTTTGTTGAAAAAAGTTATTAAAGTTAAGTTTGATTTCCCTAACTAAACTTATGTTACCTTATTTTTGGTGTCTGGGGTAAATGTGTAAAGTGCCTTGTAGTGTTAGTTTTGTTGTGGGGAAAAAGCAACTTTTTTAAATTTTTAACTGTTACTTGGCTACTTCTTCCAGACAAAAAAAAGAAAATTTACAGACAGAATTTGCCCCTTAAGCAGACTCCAAATCTACCACAGCCACAAAAAGGTGACTCCCCTATAGCCATTTCTGGTCCCTCAGACCATTCATCATTTTTGTTGGGCTTTAGCTGTTGGAGTGACCTTGGCAGGCAAGGGAGAACTATTATTGTTGTTATCTGATGGAGCAGGGAATACCCTTATTCTTAGCTGGACTCTGATGCCTGCCACTAGAGAGGATTTGGCGGTCAGAAATCATTCTGCTTCTATAGAAATTCTTGCCAAAAAAAAGCAAAAAGTTAGACATATTCTATCCCACGTCTCTATTCCTTTAGGCATGAGTGAACTATTGAGCTTGACTTCGTATTTAGTTCGGGCTCTTAACCTTTCCATTTCTGGTGTTACTAGTAAGAGAAAAGAAAATCCTTCACTGTGTGGATATTTTCAGGTTATTGAACAGGAAAAAGATTGTGAGGAAGCAACTTCTGCTTTCTGTCCTTCGATGTCCGATTCTGACGCAGAGGAGTGCGTTTCTTCTGATAGTCGATTAAAGGATGTTCTTATTCTTAAATCATATCCAGAGTTAATGAGTTGTTTCATTGGGAATGTAATAAATCCATGGTCTCTTAGAAGAAATATGGTTTATCAAAGCTGGAATTTCATAAACCAGCGCAGTTCCTCCTGATCTTTCCAGCATTGGAAGATGTTTTATTGCAGCCTGCAGTTCTTACAGGCATCCTGTTGCTACTAATAAAGTAGATAGATTGTATAAAGTTGCTCAATTTTGTATTTTTTTCTAACCCCAGATCTTGACCCATCAGTGATTTTCCTTTTAAACCCTGCTGCCGCTAAACATCTGGTAAATGCTAACCTCTCCCTCTTCAGATAAGGATGGAGAAAAAAACATTTGAAATATGTTGGGGGAGTATATTCTGCTGTGCTTGTTTTTAGAATTCTTAATTGTCAAGTGCACATGTTAAAGTTTATGCATGATTCATGTAAGAATATGAGAATAATTATGGCATCTTTTTCCATTCTGTTAAAAAAGTAATCTTTGTGTAATATAATTGCTTCTGTCTCTCGGTGGCTAAACACTCTCTTTAAAGTGTTCTTATGATTCAGCTGATATATCTTCCACAGCTGCTGTTGCTAGAACTGTTATGCGAAGGAGTGCTTGGTCTCATACAGGAAAACCTACCTGAGGAAGTAAAAGCTGAAATTTTTAATTCTTCTATGGTTATTTTTGGACCATATGCTGTGAACATCCTAAACAAGTGTTGTGAGAGAAGGAAGCTAGTTTGAGTTTTTCTCAAATCTTCTACCTTCCTTCTCCAAATGTGTCAAGGGTTTAACATATACCTCTGCAGAATTTTATAAAAAGGAAAATAAGCAGACTTAAAAATGGTAAGGGATCACCAAAAAGAAATCAGGATCTCCTTAGAAATAAGGACACACAAGTCTGCTTGACTGTCTACAAAGTGGTGTGCCCCCCCCCCCACACACACACACACTTACACTTTCCCACCCTGGAAATCAATTAAGCCTTCCCCAAAATCTGCTTCTCCATTTCTGTCACTTTGGAAGTTGCTAGTCTCAGACAAATGGATTTTGAGAGTGATTCTTCAGGGATATAGATGACAGTGGGGACTCTCTCCTTCCTTTTCAAGGGATTCCTCCTAATTCAACAGACCGGATTTCTTTTTTTTCTCCTTTGTCACTAAGCATCTGCTGAATTGGGAGTAATAGAAGCTGACCATCCCTCTCGAATAGTGGAAGGCTTTAATTCAAGAATTTTTTTGGTACCATAAAAAAGAAACTTAATGAGTGCCAGTTTTAGACCTTTCTAAACCAGTTTGTGAAAGCTACAAAGTTCAAAATGTTACCGCTTTCACAACCTGTCACTTTTCTCATTCCCTCTAAGTTTCTTAGTGATCCTAGATGTAAAGGGTTCTTATCACATTCCTAAAGCACCAGATTTGAGATGTTAAGTTTATCTGTGTCTGGATCTCATGTTGAGATGTTCATCATATTATTTCAGTGCTTAGTTTTGGGACTTCCTGCCATGCAGAAACCTACAGCTGGCCCAGATAATAAGTGTCTTTCACTGTCCTCAGCCATCTGTTGTAGGGACGTTAAGGGTATAAGAGGTATGCCAGACAGAGCCATCTTCATTTCTGTCATGTAGTCCGATGCACAAGTCTACATAAAACGGTATCAGCAGTCCATTGGTCAGCATGAATGATCAGAGCATTTCAGATAAGTACCCCATTGAGCATCTTCCTTAGTTGTATAACTTGTAGTTTGTTAATGTTTAAAATTGTTGATTACATTGGGGGGTCGGCTCCATACACAAATTTCCATTTGTTTTGCCTTTTTTTGCTTAGAGTCTCCATACGATTTTCCTGACTGTCCATTTTGTGCTAATTTCAATAGTAAAATCATTAGGCAAAGGGTAAAATCCCTCCAGTATCACTTAGATTCAGATAGGGCTGGGCCTTCACGCAGTACTGACTGCTGGTTCTCAAGCTGTCATCCCTGAGAAGAGAATGAATAAGCTCAAAATGGAGAAGATCATCCAGGAGGCAGAAGACAGTTCTGTGTATGGCAGACTTTAGATTGCTGACACAGGTGAAGTGGCTTGGCAGCTCCTTGTTTGATGCTTTAAGCCCAAGTCCCTTGGTGTGACCCCTCCGGAGCTGCCATGACTCATGCTTACTCCATACATGCTAACACCAGGCCAGTGCTGGTTGAGTTTAAAGCCACTAAGTAGGCTATGGATTTTGACACCAGGGTACCAATGACTGAGGGTGAGGGCAGTATCCTCTTGGTGATAGTAAGTGAGGAACTACTTGGGAGCAGACTGAGGTCAAGGCTACCCACCTGTGACCTGAGGCGTTACCTTCCCCCGAGTCCTCTGCTTCCAAGATTTATTGGATGGGAGAAAGGAAATTCACCCCGGGGATCACGTCAATCGCCCTGCTAGACAGGGGTCCAGGGAAGTAAATAGTGTGGGAAGAAATAACCAGGGAATTGTTATGGCTAGGCTTGTATAGGCCCTAGGGCCGATAGCCTAGTACCAACCTATGAACCTATAAGATAAAAATGCAGGTAGGTTTGTCCCATCCAGTGTTGTCTGTGTCCCCTGCTTCATCCACCCAGGTCTCTCTACATAGGACTTGGTCAAGGTGGCACCAGGACCTAATGGATTTTATGAAGTCCAGGCAACTCACCCTGCAAAAGGAATCTGTGCTAGCACCCTCCCCTGGAAAAAGAATGAACATTTGCACCCCAACCAAGGAGGAAGCCTTGCTTCCTCCTACACTTAATGGGAAGAGATGACTCAAGACAGGTTGATCCTGCAGATCATAAAGAAGGGTTATTCTCTCCATTTTTGGAAAACTCCACCCTTTCTGTGCATTACTCACTCCAAAACAGCAAGGAAAGATGATTACTCCTCTTTTACAGGACCTGTTATTTTAAGGATCCATCCAAAGCATGCCTCCAGGAGAGGCAGTAACAGTGTACTGTTCATGACTGTTCTTAATCCCCAGAAAAGAAAGTGTCTGAAAACCCATCCTGGCTCTGTCGAGATTAAACAAGGTGATCCGATGTTGTCCACTTTCATCTGATTCAACTGATGGGACTCTGATCTGACTCGGATTCAGCCTCGGCACTTTTTTCTTCCACCCTCTTAATACCTCAGATCTTGTTTGTTACTTGATCGAATGGTCATGTTTTTTCAGGGCTCTGATCTTTATTCTTTTTGGCATGACTATAAGTTAAGTTTAATTTTTTGATATTAGACTTGGGTCTAATCCATTTTAGCCCTGCTTTTAGTCTTGTTTGTAAACAAAAAAAATGTATACTATAAGCATATACATACATATAATTTTTGGATTTATAGATATTTAGTCACACCTGTAATAGGTCTTCTGTTAAGGTTTCTTATTCTGCTTGTTATTGTCGTTAAGGTTTTTGTCCTTTGGGGGCCCCTTTCACACACTCGCTCACACACGCACACACACACACACACACACACACACACACACACACACACACACACACACACACATTGTGTGCAGTGGTGATTCTTCTTTTTAAAAGAAGAGAGCACAGTTGTTCATCCCCGCATAATAGGGAATGAATGGCTCTGGACAAGTTTGGAAAATGGGACTTTGCTTCAGTGACCTTTTCACTTAGAGCGCTGAGCAGCTAGGCTCATATCATAAGTTTGCAGTAAAGAGCTTACCGATTGTCTCTCAGGTAACTTGCTGGTGGATATCCAAAAGAAAGTGGAATCCAAGCTGTCTACCCTTATGTCACTTTCCAGTGTTTCTATGTGACTGATCTCAGTGCAGCTGATGGAACATCAAGAGCAGCAAGCACAGGCATAGCAATTCATTGCCATGCCTGGATGTGGTTGTGTGATTTTGCGGAAGGCTTTAAGATGTCCTTTATTAATCTCCCTTTGATGTTTCTACTTTTTTGGGCCCAAGGTTGAAGGCACACTAACCAGAAGTGAATAGAATGTTAAGACTGTCTGGCTTGGGAATCCGCTTCTCTACTCCTCAAGACCCTTTTCCAGGTATTCAGAGAGGAATAAGGAGACACGGTTTAGAAAATCTCAGGGATTTAACCAGAGTACTTCTTCAGACAAGCCCTCCCGAAGCACATTAGGGGGGATAACTTTAACAGATGTCATCCTAGAGGCAGGGGCAGTCCACAAAACCAAGGATTTCATGAACCCTTTTTGGAGAAATCCTTTCTGTACTCTTGAAGGTTTGCTTTGCTGCAACTTTCTTGGGGGGGGGGTTGGAGCACTTATTCCAGCACCCACAAATCTGGCAGGTCATCTCTGCAGATTCTTGGATGCTGTGGATAATCACCAGAGGATACACTGTTCCCTCTCTCTACCCTCCACAGTCAAGTAAACAGATTTCCGAGTGCCACCCCGTTAGTTGGAATCCACTACACCAGACGTCAAAAAACTGCTAGAGTAAAGAGCCATCCAGCTGGTCCCACCAGACCAACAAGAATCTGGTGTCTACTCCAGATATTTTAGTGCCAAAGAAAACTGGAGACTTTAGGTCTATGTTGGACCTCAGTCACTTAAACCTATTTGTGAAGCAGTCAAATTTCTGGATGGTCTAGGTTCAGTCCACTTACCTTTTCCTCAGGAAGGATAATTGGATGTGCTCACTAGATCTCTAGGATGCTTATCAAGTGAAAATGCACAAGCAATCAAGGAGATTTCTTCATTTAAGGCTGGGAGCCAGTTATTTCAGGGCTCTGCCCTTTGGGCACACCATGGTTCGCTGGGTATTCAATTGCATGGCAGTAGTCACAGCCTATCTTAGGCTGCAAGGGTTCCAGGTGTTCCAATATTTGGATGATTGTGCTCCTAACTGCTCTGTCCAATGATCTACTTATTCAAAGGAGGGACACTTTACTCCAGTTACTTCACAATCTAGGGATTATTGTAAATTTCTCCAAGGGTCAGTTGACTCCCAAACAGTCCAGAAAATCACTTTATTCCATCTCAGTACCTTGAATCAGAAGGTTTTTCTACATCCCACCAAATTTTGAATCTTCAGTAAATAGCCAGCCAAGTCTTATGACACTCTTCACTACCAGCGCATCTAATTCTAAAGCTTTTAAATCTCATGGCTTCTACGATCAGTCTGGTACTCCTCTCCCATTTCTATATTAGAGTCATTCAGTGAATGTTGTCAGTCCAGTGGTCACAGCTACATCACCCACTGAGTACCCAATCTAGCTTATTCCCAATATGCATGACTTGTGTGAACTGTGGTGGATATCCTCTTCCCTTTTTTGCAAAGGGCGTCCCTTTTGTCCTCTGTCTCCAGTAGCGGGGGTCACCCCAAATGCTTCCCCTTGGGGGAGAGCATTATGAAAAGAAGACTGTTGAATGTACCGGGACACTGTTTAGAGGCCAACCTACACATCAGTGTTCTAGAGATGAGAGCAGTCCTTTTAATTTTGGAGACATTTCAAGACTGTGTTCCAGAAGGTATGATTTCAGTTCATACAGACAGTATGTCAGAAGTCTGGTAGGTAAATGGGGGATCAGATCTTATCCTCTATATTGGAAAGCATTGAGAGTGTGGCAGTGGTCAGTGTTTGTAGCAGTGCATATCCCGGAGACTTCCATTGTGCTAGCAGACAGGCTAAGCAGTAACATTCTTTTGTCCCACTAGTGGTCCCTCAGTCAGTGGCAAATTCAATTTTCTGCCAATGAGTCCTACCTTGCTGCAACCTGTTTCCTTCTGTGAACAGTGTGGAGTTACTTTGCACCAGTCCCTCCACATGGTCGTGCACCGACGGACTGTCTAGTCCACACTTGGCCCTCTGGGCTTCTTTACACCTTTCCATCTTTTCCCTTAACCACAAAAATTCATTCAGAAAGACAGGAGGTGCAAGATGAAAGTGATCCTCCTTGCCCCCTTATTGGCCCTTACAGATTTGGTTCCCATTTCTATCGCTTCATCTACTAAGTCTTCCCTGGATATTCTCTCACAGACCAAATGTTTTATCCCATCCTTTCAGGTATTCTATCCTGGGCTTGGACACACTGAACCTAACCACTTGGATGTCCTTCATGGATGCATCTGCAGTCATAACAAATGGGTTGTCCTGTCGTCAGGCAGCCCTTCGGTCGGCCGGATTCCAAAGTCTGGGTCCGGCTTCGGCTGATGTCGCACTTCACCCGTCGTCATCTCTGCTGGTCTTAGGGTATAAAGGCATCAGCCGACGCCATTTTCCTCAGTCTTTCTTGCCGCGTGGCGCCCGAAGCAGAAGCTGTTCGCAAGTGCCGGTCGGTCAGATCCAGAGATTACTACTACCGAATACTACTTCGAAGACTTCTAAAAAGCTAAGTACCTCGTTGGGGACTCTTTCTTGCCTCAGCCGATGTCAGAAAAAGTCAATAACTGTTTAACTTGTGGGAAACAAATACCTCATAAAGATTTCCACTCTTACCGTTTGCCTTGCTTAGGCCCAGACCACGACGTAGCAGCCTGTTCGGCCTGTGCTTCCTTCAACCGATGAACGCTTAGGCGTCGGTCGGAGTTTGCTGAACAGTTTTTCGGCTCAGATTTTGCGTACATTATGCCGTCGGATCCTCCGACTACCCAAATTGTTAAAAAACACAAAGAAAAAGACCGACACTCGCGGTTTCGGCCGAAACCACGGTTAAGCATGCCGCGAGTGTCTCGGTTTCGTCCGAAACCGAGAAAACTGGTCAGTCTTCAGCCGAATCCATGACTACTACTGAGGCTCCTGCTACCTTACCTGAATCAGCCTCAGAAATTTTGCCTACAACTGTGGTTCCTAGTGATTTATCAGACACCATCCCTTTGGATGTCTCTACCCCAGCACGTGGTGCTGCTAGGCCTCCTGCAACCATGTCTATTAAGGCCTTTGCCAGGGCTAAAGCAGCCAAATCTGCTAAATCAGTGCCTGTTAAACCCCCCTCACACAGGCCCACTTCTAGTTCACAAATGCTTACTCTGGCAGAAGATTTAATATCCTTAATTAGGGGATCCCAATCTCACCCAGACAGGGCCTCTCAGCCCCCAGAAAAGAGACCTAGAGCAGAGCCCCCCGAGCCTGTGTCCTCTGATGATTCTGCGGATGACTCAGACATTACAGACCAGCCAGAGGCTCCTTTTTCCAATTATGAAGATTCCGATGCTGAAGAATCCATTCCAGCTGCCTCTCCACCAGAGGAATTCTCCTTTGGGGAAACCTTACATGCCATGAGAGAACAATTCCAATGGCAGGGACAAGATTTCTCAGATTCAAGAAAAAGGCTTAGGACTTTTCTGCACTTACCACAACATAGGCCCTTAGCTATACCTCCTGTTCTGCCTGTTGTGGACGATGCATTTAATGATGTCTGCACCGCTCCTGATTCTTTACCTCCAGCCCCTGCCAAACCAGATAGATTTTATAGGGTGCCAGACACTCATCACCACCTATACAAGGCCCCACTTGCAGACCCCGAAACTATATCCCAGGGGCCTAAGGCAGTAGCCTCGACCACAGCAAAAAACCCTATTCCCTCTGAAAGGGAATCCAGGTCCTTAGAGAGATGGGGGAAAAAAGTCTACACCTCTGCTACTCTCTCAGCTAGAGCTTTAAACTATCAGTTTCACATGATCCAATACCAAGAGTTTATGCTTGATCAGTTAATTAAAAAGCTGTCCTCTGATGAATCTTTAGATAAGAAATATGTATTAGAAATGGTGAATAACATCCAACAGGTTAGTAACCATTCCTTAAAATGTGGCTATGATGCACTGGAGGCTTCATTTAGATCAGCCATGACTGGCACAGTGATAAGAAGGCATGCATGGTTGAAAGAACAGGTCTTACCGGATCATGTTAAAGCAAAGCTATTAGATGCTCCTATGGATAAGGCCAGTCTATTTGGGGAACCTGCCCAGCAGGTAATGAAGAAAATGGAAGAAAAGGCAAAATCTGTACAAACAGTTAAAGATTTCTTACAGGTTCAGCCCCCAAGGTTTAGCAGGAACTGGCCTGCCAAAAATTGGTCCTTTCCTGACTCCACAAGATCCCAAAGGGGCAGGAATAGATGCTCTAGGGGCAGAAATCAATCCAGAGGAGGTGCCTACAGAGGACGACAGTGGCAAGGCAATAACCGAGGCACAGACACAACCACTGCCACTGCAACAGGACAATCACAGTGACTTGGCTCTGACTCCGCCTACCAGGGAGCAAATAGCAGCACCATTAGGCGGAAAGTTAGCCTTATTCTCGAAAAATTGGCACTATATCACAAAAGACAAGTGGATTTTGCAAACCATAGACCAAGGCTACCGGTTCCACTTCCACACCTTACCAGTAAAAGAGGAATGCCAAACCTGCCTCCAAATCAAAAATAGAAGCTCTGCAGCAGATAGCGGAATTAACAAAGATGAGAGCTGTGGAAAGAGTACCAATAACAGAACAGGGCAAAGGATTCTACTCCAGACTCTTCCTAGTGCCAAGAAAAGAGAAAAACTGGAGACCTATTCTCGACCTGTCCATCTTAAACACATATATCATTGTCCCAAAATTCAAAATGCTGACCCTACAGCAACTTCTTCCCATGCTGGGCAAGGAGTGTTGGCTGGTAACTCTAGATCTCAAGGAGGCATACCTGCACGTCCCCATTCGACCAAATTGCAGAAGATACCTCAGATTTCTTGCAGGATCAGAGCATTATCAATTCTCAGCATTGCCCTTTGGCTTATCTACTGCGCCCAGAGTATTCACAAAATGCCTGGCATCAGTAATCGCTCACTGCAGAGTACAGGGAATCCAAATTTATCCATACCTGGACGACTGCCTGTTACAAGCGGACAACAAAAGCAAGCTGACAACAGATTTACAAAGGGTCATTTACTTGCTACAAGCCCTGGGATAAACAGTCAATTTACAAAAGTCAAGGCTGATACCATCCCAAACAAGAACTTTCTTGGGCGCGGAATTGGACACAGTAAAACAAATGGCATTCCTAACTGCAGAAAAACAAAAAGAGCTCCCTCTTTACTTCTTGGCATTAACAAAGCAGAACAAACTAGCAGCAAGAAAAGTTCTGCAGGACTTGGGCTTCATGGCATCATGCATAATCTTGGTCCCACATGCCAGACTGCATATGAGAAAGTTACAGTGGTACCTAAAGAATTTATGGTCTCAACACAGGCACAGCTTAGAAACAGAAATACCACTAATCCCATGCCTAAAACAGGAGTTCCTATGGTGGGCTCAAGCATGCCAGTCAAACCCAGGCTTACCCTTCCACAACTTTCGAGCAAGCCAAACCATCACAACGGATGCCTCAGACCTAGGATGGGGGGCGCACATGCTGGACAAATGCGTACAAGGACTGTGGACTCAGGACCAGCTGCACCTGCACATAAACCAAAAGAAATGCTGGCAGTAAAACTGGCAATCCAAAAATTCAGACCATTCCTCAAAGAAGGCCATTTGATGATAAGGACAGACAACACCACAGTCATGTGGTACATCAACAAACAGGGAGGCACTCATTCATACCCCTATGCAGAATGACTTTGGACCTTTGGAATCTGGCTCTCAGCTACAACATCCAGTTACAGGCAATATTTGTACCGGAAAAGAGAACACCCTAGCAGACATTTTAAGCAGAACCACCTCGGATGCTCACGAATGGATGCTACACCCGGACATCTTCAAGGCCATCACAAAGAAATGGGGAATGCCACAAATAGATCTATTCGCTTCCCACTCAATCACCAGCTCAAAAATTCTGCACAAGGACATTCCACCCACTTGCATGGAAGGTGGACTCTCTATCCTTCAGCTGGAAAGGCCTGACAGCATATGCATTTCCACCTCTTCCCTTGATGCACAAGGTACTACTGAAAATGAAAGAGGAACGTCCAAGGATAATTCTGATAGCTCGAACTGGCCAAGACAACACTGGTACCCATTGCTGAGGAGCATGTCTCGGGAGAAAATGTGGTCAATACCCTGATGCCTCTGATGTTAACTCAGAACAACTACAACATCATACATCCAAACCTAAAAACCTTGCAACTGACTGCCTGGAACATCACATAGCAGCAACTAACCCAGACCTTTCCCAAAGGGTTAAAGACATTATCCTTGAAGCCCGCAGACCTTCAACAAGAAGGAACTATGCAGGAAAATGGAAAAGGTTCGTCATTTGGAGTACTGAAAGAGGAAAAGATGTGTCGAACATAGATATTGCTAACATTCTGGAGTACTTGGCAGAGCTTCTACATACAGGCCTGTCCTATTCCTCCATCAAGATACATGCATCAGCTATTTCAGCAGAATACAGCTTGGATCCTCCTGTCTTTTCACATCCTCTACTCAGGCAGTTCCTCAGAGGGATCAAAAATGTAAAACCTCCTAGAAAACCACCATTACCAGCATGGGACTTGAACTTTGTACTAGAAAAGTTGACACTCCCTCCGTTTGAACCAGCAGCAACAGCAGATCTACAACACCTGTCATGGAAAACTGCTTTCCTACTGGCTATTACTTCAGCAAGGAGGGATGTTCTTCATCTCACATTGCTGCAGTCCTTACACTTGGGTAGTCCGCTGTCCTCGGTCGGCCCGAATATCAAAGTAATAGGCTGACGTCGGTCAAGGCGCTTAAGACTGACATCAGGACGTCAGGGTACAAATGCGCATGACCGCCGTCATATCCTTAGTCTTTTTTGCTGCATGGTCCGATGCAGAAGCAGCGTTGCAAGTGCCGTTCGGCGTTCTGAAATTTTTCGAATTCGGAGTTTCAGACCGAGTCAAAGTTGGCTAAGTACCCGTTAGAATATTTTAGTTTTTTCTTGCCTCAGTGGTTTACCGGATGTCAGAAAAAGTGAATAACTGTATTTCTTGTGGGAAGCAGATACCGCATAGAGATTATCATACTTTGTGTATTCCTTGTTTGGGGCCTGAGCACGACGTTGTTGGGTGTCGCTTTTGTACTAGCTTCAATAAGCGCACTATTGCGAAGGTTAGATTGTGCCAGGTTGGTCTTCGGAAGCGGTGCAATTATAATATGCCGCCGGATGCTCCGCCCGCTTCTTCAAGAAGCGCAAAGACAAAGCAGCTAAACCCAGGCAAGAAGAGTCGTCCGTGCGGACGCCGGTTCTTTAGAGGCGCCAGTGGAACCGTGGTTCCGCGGAGGCTTCTCTGGAGTCCCAGGGGGAGACTTTGATATTGCAGGATGTGGCCTCTCAGGAGGTAGGTCAGGCTGAAGGGGCTTCTCAGGTTACTCTACTCCCCTCCTTCCTAGGGTGGTTAGGCCCTCTCCTTCTGTTTCCAAGGCTTCTCCCAGAGGCAGGCCAGGTTTAGCTTCTGTTGGTGTCACTCCTAGTTCAACAGGATCTGTGCCCAAGAAGCACATGCTTAAAATGGCAGAAGATTTAATTACTTTGATTAGAGGTTCTTTGCCCCTGCTGATAAGAGGCCTAGGGTGGAACCAGAGTTGGGGAGTTTTGAGCAGGCTTCGATGTTTCAGAGTCTTGGCTGAAGACTTGCAGGAGTACTCTCCTTATTCTGATTCTGATGCAGATGATTCCACTCCTTCTGCTTCTCCTCCAGAGGATTTTTCTTTTTCAGAGACTCTTCATTCCATGAGGGAACATTTTAAGTGGGAAGGTCAGGACTTCTCTGATTCCAGGAAAAGGCTTAGGGAATTTTTGCTTTTACCCCATCATAGGCCTTTGGCTATACCACCTGTTCTGGATGTTGTGGAAGATGTGTTTGCAGAGGCTTCACTTAATCCTGATTCTTTGCCTCCTGCTCCTGTTAAACCGGATAGGTATTACAGGGTGCCTGAGGCTCATAAATATCTTGGGCGGACCCAGAAACTGTTAGTCAGGGACCTAAGGGTGTCAAGGCCTCTGTTGTAAAAAATCCGGTTCCTCCAGATAAAGAGGCCAGAGCTTTGGATAGATGGGGAAAGAAAGTCTATACTTCTTCCACCTTAGCTATGAGGGCTTTGAATTGCCAGTTTCACATGTTGAAATATCAAAACTATCTTCTTTCTCAATTGAAGTCTAAGGTAGATGCTCTGGCGGAAGGCATTGAGTGTAAAGAATTACAAGATTTGGTGCATGTCTCGGAACAGGTGGGTAAGCATTCTTTGCAATGTGGGTTTGATGCTGTACAGGCCTCGTCTAGGGTGGCTGCCACTGGTTCAGTTCTTCGCAGGCACGCCTGGCTGAGGGATCAGAATTTATCTGACCATGTTAAGACAAAGATTTTGGATGCTCCTTTACAGTCTGATGTGTTGTTTGGTTCACCTGTGGAGTCAGTCTTGAAGAAAGTGGAAGACAAGGCTAAGTCTATGCAGGCTGTTAAGGATTTTTTGCAAGTTCAGCCTCCGAAGTTTAGTAGGAATTGGCCTGCTAAGGGGTGGACGTATCCTTCTTATGATTCTCAGTCTAGGGGTATATCTAGACGTGGTAGGGGCAGAGCTCAGGGTTCCTTTAGACCTAGAACGGGGAGTTCACCTGCACAGTCTTCGGGTGAGGGTAGGGGCCAGTCCTTTCGTAAACAGGCCCAATGACCTACCTTTTCAGCTGCCAGATCCTTTTTGCCTGGCAGCACCTTTGGGAGGGAGGTTGGCACTCTTCAAGGAAAATTGGAGTTTGATTACTCAAGACAGATGGGTATTGGATATCATACACCAAGGTTACAAGTTTTTTTTCCATACCTTACCTCCTTTCAAAGGCATGCCAGACGTTCCTCCTCAGCAAAGACTAGAGGCTCACAAACAAATTTCTCTGCTACTTCAAATAGGGGCCATACAACCGGTCCCTCTACCAGAAGTGGGCCTAGGATTTTATTCTCGCCTGTTCCTAGTACCAAAGAAGGGGAACACGTGGAGACCAATTTTGGATTTATCTATCCTCAACACATATCTGGACATTCCCAAGTTCAAAATGTTGACGTTACAACAACTTTTGCCTCTGCTGGGCAAAGATCACTGGATGGTGACTCTGGATCTCAAGGAGGCTTACCTTCATGTTCCTATCAGGCTCAGTTGCAGGAAGTATCTGCGTTTTGGCTGGGACTTCTCATTATCAGTTCTCTGCATTGCCCTTTGGCTTATCTACTGCGCCCAGAGTGTTCACGAAAGTTCTGGCTCCAGTGATAGCTTTCTTCAGGCTAAAAGGAATACAGATCTATCCTTATTTGGACGATTGCCTGATTCTGGCCCAAGAAAAGGACGAACTTCTTCATCATTTACAGTTTGTGATAGCAGTGCTAAGATGCCTGGGGTATTCTGTGAACGAAATAAAGTCCAGTCTAGTACCCTCTCAGGACATGTGCTTTCTGGGTGTGAGACTGAATACAGCATCCCAGATGGCCTTTTTGACCCCGGACAAACAAAATAATCTTTCTCTTTACTTCCATCAATTGTCTCATCATTCCAGGCTGACTGCAAGGACAGTCCTTCAAGCCTTGGGGTTCATGGCATCTTGTATTCTGGTGCTTCCCAATGCCAAACTGCATATGAGGAAGCTACAATGGTATCTCAAAAATGTATGGACACAGCACTGCCAAGATATGGACACTGTCATTCAGATAATACCTTGCATTCAAAAGGAGTTTTTGTGGTGGGCTCAGGAATGTCACCTAAACAAGGGACTCTCTGTGACCCGACCAGAGGCGAGTCAGATTCTAACGACAGATGCCTCAGACAAAGCTTGGGGAGCTCATCTAAATGGAAAGTGGGTACAAGACACGTGGCCTGCCAGACTTCAACTTCTGCATATCAACCTGAAGGAGATGTTAGCAGTCCAATTTGCATTAATAGCTTTCAAGGATTTACTTCTTCCAGGGCAGGTGTTGGTTCTAACAGACAACACAACTGTCATGTGGTACATCAACAAGCAAGGGGAACGATTCTTATCCTCTATGCAGACAAGCAATGATTTTGTGGGAGACTGCTCTCAGTTTACAGCTGAATCTTCAGGCAAGGTTTCTGCCGGGAGCACAGAACTCCTTAGCAGATGTGTTGAGCAGACAAATTATGGATCCCCACGAGTGGAAATTGGATCCTCATGTATTTCAGAAATTGACAGTGTTATGGGGAGCTCCAGACATAGATCTGTTCGCTTCTCCACTAAACTACCAGCTGCCAAAGTTTTGCACAAAAAGGTTTCATCCCACAGCTTGGAAAGTGGATGCTCTTTCATTCAATTGGAGCAATCTTCATGTATATGCCTTTCCACCTCTGCCTCTCCTCCCAAAGGTACTCCTGAAGGTCAGACAGGACAAGCCAAAGATGATTTTAATAGCTCCAGATTGGCCTCGACAGCACTGGTACCCATTACTGAGAAGTCTGGTATGGGAGCCTCCATGGCCTTTGCCTTCGATTCCACACCTGCTGTCTCAGGAGAACAGTCATTTACTCAATGTCAAACTTCACTCTCTTCATCTAACAGCCTGGCATATTCTGTTTTAAACCCTGGAGGGTCTCAGCTTCCTCAGCAAGTTTTGAATGTTATTTTGGAGGCCAGAAGGCCTAGTACAAGGAAAGTGTACACAGATAAATGGAAGAGATTTTTATTTTGGAGTACAGCAAAGGAATTTGATGTTTCTCAGCCTAATTTAAGTGTGGCTCTTCAATATCTTACTGAGTTACTGGACAAAGGTTTGTCCTTCTCTTCTATTAAGGTTCATGCTGCAGCAATTTCTGCTCACTATGACTGTGACCCACCATTGTTTTCTCATCCTTTGTTTAAGCAATTCCTTAGAGGGGCAAAGAATATAAGACCCCCAATGAGCTCCTACTCCTGCTTGGGATCTCAATTTTGTGTTGGAGAAACTCACTTTACAACCTTTTGAGCCTGCAGCTACTGCCGAGTTGAAATATTTATCATGGAAGACTGCTTTTTGTTGGCCATTACCTCTGCGAGAAGGGTTTCTGAATTACAGGCCCTTATGGCAGTTGAGCCTTTCTTAATTTTCCATAAGGATAGGGTATCTTTGCGTACTAATCCTTCCTTTATGCCTAAAGTGGTTTCTAGTGTGGCTTTAAACCAAACTATTCATTTGCCTACTTTTTATGCAAACCCCCAAAATAAAGGGGAAAAGATTTTGCACACTTTGGATATACACAGGCAGTTGCGATATTATTTGAGCAGAACTAAAGCATTCAGGCAGTCTCAGCAGTTATTTGTTTCCTTTGCTTTGGGTTCTCAGGGCAAGCCTGTGTCAAAACAAACTATTTCTAAGTGGATTGGGTTTTGTATTGCTTTCTGTTATTCCCATCATGGTAAGGAAATTCCAGATGGGATTAGGCCTCATTCCACTAGGGCTACTGCCACTTCTACAGCTTTTTTGAGGGGGGTGGCAACTAAAGATATTTTGGAGGCAGCTACTTGGAGTTCAGTGCATACTTTCTCTAAGCATTACCACCTTCCACTTTACTCTAAATCTAGGGCTGGCTTTGCCACTGCAATTTTACAGGGCATGTTGGCAGCTCCTACTGCTTTATAGTTTTGCCATCCTCCCTTACCTCTGCTTTGGGATTCTACCCAAGTGTAAGGACTGCAGCAATGTGAGATGAAGAACATAGTACAGTTTTGTACCTACCATAAATGTAGATGTTCAAGATCCACATTGCTGCAGTCCAATTTACCCTCCCTCCTTCCCTCTGTAGTTAGAGGCGGTTGTGTGGTTTGGGTTGTGAATATTGTGGATAGTGTATATATTGTACATATGATTAGTGCAAGGGTGGTTGGTTGTTTTTTGCTGTCTTTTGGTTTGGACCTTTCCTTTTAGGGTCTTCTGACATCTGGGGCAAGAAAAGACTGAGGATATGACGTCGGTCATGCGCATTTGTACCCTGACGTCCTGATGTCAGTCTTAAGCGCCTTGACCCACGTCAGCCTATTACTTTGATATTCGGGCCGACCGAGGACAGCGGACTACCCAAGTGTAAGGACTGCAGCAATGTGGATCTTCGAACATCTACATTTATGGTAGGTACAAAACTGTACTTTTCGGAACTACAGGCCTTAATGGCAGTGCAACCCTTCCTAATCTTCCATCAAGATAGGGTGTCCATGAGAACTAATCCTACATTTATGCCTAAGGTGGTATCCAGAGTGTCTTTAAACCAGGCAATCCACCTACCTACCTTCTTTCCCAATCCACAAAACAGAGGTGAAAGAATGCTGCATACCTTGGATGTACATAGACAGTTACGCTACTACCTGGACAGAACCAAAAGTAACAGAAAAACTGACCAGCTTTTTTTGTAGCCTATGCAACAGGAAGGGAAGGAAAAGCAATTTCCAAACAGACAATCTCCAAATGGATAGGAAATTGCATAAGATTCTGTTACTCCTACCATGGAAAACCAATTCCACAGAACATAAGACCTCATTCTACAAGGGCTACAGCCACTACCACAGCTTTCTTACGAGGAGTGGCAACCAAGGACATTATTGAGGCGGCTACTTGGACCTCCGTGCATACATTTGCCAAGCATTATAATTTACCTCTATATTCTAGATCCCGAGCAGGGTTTGCCACTGCTGTACTGCAAGGGATCCTAACTACACCATCATTTTATTCCTCCTCCCCTAGTTTGGCTATGGTATTCTACCCATTTGTTATGACTGCAGATGCATCCATGAAGGACATAGTACAGTTTTGTACCTACCATAAATGTAGATGTCCGAACTGGATAGCATCGGCAGTCAGGATTACCCTCCCTCCTTCCCCTCTGTGGTACTCCTAGGGTATTTACCCTCCTAATAGCTAGCTGGGGGGGGGGGTCTCTTATGGTGTATTTGTTTGTATATATGTACATACATGCTTATTTTTGTGTTTGCCTTCTACTATTTTGGAAACATTGGCATTTATCCAAAATTTAGCTTTCCAAGAGGGCAATTGGCATCTGGGGCAAGAAACACTGAGGAAAATGGCGTCGGCTGATGCCTTTATACCCGAAGACCAGCAGAGATGATGTCGGGTGAAGTGCGACATCAGCCGAAGCCGGACCCAGACTTTGGAATCAGGCCGACCGAAGGGCTGCCTGACGACAGGACAACCCATTTGTTATGACTGCAGATGCTATCCAGTTCGGACATCTACATTTATGGTAGGTACAAAACTGTACTTTTCTTCAGTTTTAATGATGGTCAGAGAGGCCAGGTTCTCAGTAGTAGTACACATCCTGACAGCTTCTCAGAAGGCTAGTACCAGGAAACTGCATAGAATTAGGTGGAGAAGATTTTCATTTTGGGCCATAGCCTAGGGATTAGATCCCTTTTCTGCTCCCCAGCCATCTGTATTGGACTTCTTTTCAGAACTTTTCAGTAAAGGCTCTAGCTTCTCCACTTTAAAAGTGGAAATGGCAGCAATTTCTAATTTTCATATTAGCCATAACTACAAACCTATAGCATCACTGAGAGCTTTGAAAGTTTTTCTCAGAGGGATGTTTCTTTTTAGACCTCCAGTAGTGATATTATGATATCCCCTTTATCCCTTGAAATATCGAACCAGCTGATTCAGTAGATTTTAAGTTTTTAACTTGGAAAATCTTCCTGGTAGCAGTTAGTTCAGCTAAAAGAATTTCAGAATTACAAGCCCTTTCTTATAAAACTCCCATACCTGTTTTCATGGAGTTTTCTTGAAACATATCCTCCTTTTATCCTTAAGATGGCATCTAGATCCAACATTAACCAATCCATTAATATTCTGGTCATCATCATAATTATCCCCCCTTTTTCCCATTTTCTACATGTGGTCAGGGTATCGTGTTAACTGTCGCCATCTCTCTCTATTTAGTGCCACACTCCTACCTTCTTCAACACTCATGCCTGACTGTCACAGATCTTCTGTCACACAATCCATTCCACCTCTTTGCTGGACGTCCTTGCTTCCACTTACCTTCTTCCTGTCTATCCCAAATCTTGCTCACCAGATCATCTTCTGCTTTTCTGCACATGTCCAAGCCACCGTAATCTGTTTTCTTTAATCTTTTCTGCAATTGGAGCTATTTTGGCTTCTGTCCTCATTTCTTCATCTGTCACACCTTGTGCATTTTACCACCTTTCTCAGGCACTTAATTTCCATCACCTCTAGCTTCTCCATCTGCTCTGCCTTTATTGCCCAGGTTTCTGTTCCATACAGTAGTACTGGTCACTCCACTGTCTTGTACACCTTACTTGTCAGCTTCTTTTGCATTCTTCCATCATAGACTACACTTGACTCTATGCCAGTTGGCTGCAGCCCCTCTGATTCTAGCTTTGACCTCTTCATTCAGACTTCCCTTCTCCTCTACCACCCCTCCCAGGTACTTGAATCTGTTTGCTTCCAATCTTTTGGAGTTCTTCCTAAATTTGAGCAAAGAATATACTTTATACTTGCTTGATGTTCATAGACTGCTCAGATTTTCTTTTCATAGAATGAAAGGCTGCAGAAAATCAGATTACATCAGCTGCTTGTGGCTACTCTTTCTAGATGGTTGCCAAATTGCAATTTGTTTGTGATAAACTGGGTTTATATTTACAACTCATTCAACTGAATTATTTTATATATTTTCTGGCATAGTTTTCTGTTTCTCATCTATCCTGAAACTGCTTCCCCCCATTCCTGTGGTAGAGTTTATAAAACTGGTCTAACAGCTTTTGCGTTTTCTGGGTGCTTCAAGGCTTGCTGATTTAAAAATAGTTTCTGTTTGTAAATTCTTACATACACTTGGAAACTCCTGGTGTTCTGGCTGAAGTGTAATTCTCAAACAATCTGGAAGTATATCGCTGATTGATAAGTATATTTCTTGGCATGTTAACCTTTCAGAGTTCTGCATTGTCGTAATTTTGCCTGACTGAATTATTTTGTATATTTTCAGGCACTTCACTTAAAAAAAAATGACACTTTATTTTGCTTTTGCCTTTGCCTGTTCTTAAAAGTACTCAATTGTATTTATTCTACTGCATGTATTACTCCGTGGTAGTAGCCTGATTAAATTGTAACTGTTATTCTAAGCCTTTTGGTTTAAGCATTTGGTGTAAGCACTTGGGCTTCAGACCAGTTGTTTTGCATTAAGAAGGTTTGTGGTCTTCACTGTTGTGGCAGATCAGGTAGCTTACATCCTTCTCAGTTGGGAATTGCTGATTGAAGGCTCATTGTCTTTTATTCTAAAAGTGTATTAGTTCTGGTTTAAGCACTTGGGCTTCAGGCCAGTTATTTTTCATTAAGAAGGTTTGTGGTCTGCGCTCTTGTGGGAGGAGAGGCTAGATTCTGCCCTTCTGTGCTGGGAATTTCTGGTTAAAGGCTTATTGTGCCTGCTTATTTGAACTGTTTCTTTCTGAAATTGGTGCGCCTTGTTTTGCTGTAGCATAGACTAGATTCAGGCATGCTGAATTTAGACTTGATTGTAACGTGAGCACTAATCCAGGCCATCTATTTTGGAGAAGGTTCCCCTGCACCCTAGTGGCAGGAGTGTGCAGTTAGAACTTGTCTGAAGACAGCTGGAACAGGACTCAGTTTTGAGTTGTTTTACTGGTTAATTGGGTAATTTGTTTAAATCAGTTTGCTCATTTTCTATTGTATAAAAAATTGCACTTTATTCATCTGCTTTTACTGTAATTGTTTGTTCCTGCTTTATTGCATTTATTCTGCTGCATTTATTACTGCTTGTTAGTAGCCCGATTAAATTGTAACTGTTACTCTAAGCCTTTGGTTGAAGCACTTGGGCTTCAGACCAGTTGTTTTACATTAAGAAGGTTTGTGGTCTGCACTGTTGTGGCAGGGCAAGTAGCTTGCATCCTTCTAAGTTGGAAGTTACTGATTGAAGGCGGAGTGTCTATTATTCTAAAACTGTATTAGTTCTGGTTTAAGCACTTGGGCTTCGGACCAGTTATTTTACATTAAGAAGGTGTGGTCTACACTCTTGTGGGAGGAGAGGGTAGATTCTGCCCTTCTGAGCTGGGAGTTTCTGTTTAAAGGCTTATTGTGCCTGCTTGTTTGAACTGTTTGTTTCTGAAATTGGTAAGCCTTGTTTACTGTAGCATAGACTAAATTCAAACCTGTTGAATCTAGCTTTGTATGTATAACTTGAGCACTAATCCAGACCATCTTTTTTTGGAGAAGGTTCCCCTGCACCCTAGTGGCAGGAGTGTGCATTTAGAACTTGTCTGATCGAAGACTGCTGGAATGGGGCTCCGTTTTTAGCTTTTTATTGGTTAAGTGGTTTGCTCATTTGCTACTGTTATATAAAAAAAAAATCACTTTATACATTGCCGCTTAGCTAGGGTTAAACTATTCCTGGCACCATAAAGTCTGCTCTTCAAATTTTCCCTTAGAACTAGCCAGTGTTTTAGTTTTAGCACCCAAATCTGTTTCTTTGAGCTCAGCACTTGTTCAGAACTTGTTGTAAGCACTAAATAAGCTACAAATTACTACAGCACTCAACTTTCCTTACTTGTCTAGAGGAAAACCGGTTTTAGTGCTTAATAAATAAGCACCTATCCAGGCATGTCTAAGGGTCAGCTCCCGGTGTCTTCTCCTGTCTACCTGATGAATCTGGTCATCTTGGAGCAATGCAGCAATTGCCTCGTACACAGACATCCCTCTCCTCCTACCACCCAACACTACAACCTGTAAGAGATGCACTTATATAGCCAAACTGGAAACAAAGCTCTCTTCACCCAAGATTGGACTAGACAGTCAAGTGGAGAAGGTAAACACTTGCACCACACCACACTCATCACATAGTCCCTCAAAACCTACACCACCAAAGCACACACACAGAAACACAAAACACACACCTACATTCACGGAGGCTCTCAGTAGAAGTCTGCTCAAGCAACAGAGAGCTCCAAAGCATAAACACAAGCAGCCTTCACCCCCCAACACAACCCAAATGACATATAGCCCACAAACTCGGTGTGCCACTCAACCACAGTCCATAAGGCATAACAACGTACCCAGCACTCTAGTCATAGGTGACTCTATAGTCAGGCACACTGATGTTCCACTCACCAGGCTAAACAAGGAGAAAGTTACTGTCAGCTGCCTGTTTGGTGCTAGGATCCGCCACATAATGCACACACTCAGGTCACTCCAGAACAAGTACAAATATGACTCTATCATTGTCTATGTTGGTGTGAATCACCTGACACGTACCTCCCTGGACTACATGAAAAGAGACATTGAGGAGCTCTCCGATCTTGTAGCCCAGGCAGGTATGACTCTAGCCCTGAGTATCATCCTGCCATCACCCAGAATGATACCACGGTACGAGGGCAAAATGATTAAACAACAATATACTAAGCTTCTGGTGTCTATTGTAGGGGGATCCAGTATCTGCCTGGGATGACATGATCGACAGACCACGATGCTTTGGCAGAGATGGCCTGCACCTATCGCCCTTAGGATTCCGGATACTGGCTAAGGCTCTTGCCCACCCCTATAGTGCAAGGTTCAAATGACAAATTCACCACTATAACGGGTACAAGCATGCAAAATCTGAGGGTAATGCTACTCAATGCTAGAAGTCTAAACCTCAAAATGCATTCACCCGAGGCACTCCTTAAAATGGAGAACATCGACATCTGTGCAGTGACAGAGACCTAGTTCAAGGCTCCAGAAAGCACTCCTGCATTACCAGGCTATAATTCATACCACACCTTTCAGCCACCTAACTCGGACCGAACACTAAAGGCGGAGGTGTGTCCATATTCATTAAGGATATCCACACCTCTAGGCTAGTTGCTCAGCATAATGCATCCGAGATCATCTTAGTGCAACTGACTCTGGGCAAGATCGCAATCCAAATTGTAACTTGCTATAGATCCTCCACCATGCCCCAGGATTCCCACTCCTTATTTCTTGATGCACTGAAAAATATTAGGGTACAACCCAACACTGTAATAATGGGCGATTTCAACTACCCCACCATTACCTGGGAAAACTACTCATGTACCAACTCTTTTGCTCAACATTTTTTGGAATTCATAAATTCCAACTCCTTGGATCAGCTTATCCACACCCCCACCATGGGCAGCGCTATCCTAGACCTGGTCATTACCAACGTGGGTGACCGGTGTTCCACACCAGAGGTCAATTCCTCGTTGGTCAGATCTGACCACAAGCTAATCACCCTAGACATCCACATCCCGCCCCCACCCCCCCATTAGGGAAACCACCGTAAAAAATTTCTCCAAAGCCAACTTCACGCTACCCATGCAGACAGACAATAGAGGTACGACTGCTGAATCTTACACAAATGCACTTTATAAGAACTTACACGCGTGCATGGATCATGTCATCCCTAACAGAACCAATATACTATCTTCCAAAAAAAGGAAGCCAATCTGATGGTCTCCTGCCATAAACAAACTCTACAACAATGTAAAGAAACTGTTGCAAAAGAGAGTAAAAGCCCATGATTGGAGGAACTCCCTGGTCAGCCTCAGTGAGAAGCTGAGATCCCTCATAAAATTCTCCAAAGCTAGTTACAAAAACAAAATCGCCACTGATTATAAAGACAACCACAAAGCATTCTATAGCTGTGTCAAGAATCTCAATGGCAACACTCGGATCTGCTCTGAGTTACAGCACAGTGGCACTAAATATACAAAACCAACCGATATTGCCAACATCCTGGCAGATAGGTTCAGTGCTAACTTTACCCCCCTCTCACCTCCTAAAGGGCCCAGCTCTATACTGGAAGAATGCAAAGTTCCTGTAATCACGGCTGCACAGGTAAAAACCACACTCTCCAAAGCCAAGAACACAGCATCCATGGGACCTGACAACATCCCAGGCTGCATTCTACAATAACTACAAAATGAACTGGCACCCCACCTAAGCACCATGTTTAATCATAGCCTCACCTCAGGCTTTGTGCCCACTGAATGGCGCACAGCGACTTTTATCCCACTCCACAAAGGGGGAGCCACCACGGAACCTGGGAAATACCGCCCCATTAGCCTAACAAGCCTGGTCTGCAAAGCCATGGAACTTATAAACAAAGACATTGGCAATCTCCAAAGTCTGGACCCCACCCATTTCGATTTTGCAAAAGGCAGATCATGTCTCCTAAACCTGACAGTCTTCTTTGAAGCAGTCACCAAAGCCGCAGACGAGGGTAAGGTGGTTCACACAGCCTATCTAGATCTCGCCAAGGCTTTTGACACCATCCCCCACTGTGGAGTTATAGATAAACTCACTAAACTAGGTATAAATCCCTATGTCACAAGATGGGTTGCCAACTGGCTTACTGACAGAACCCCCACACTGTGAAAGTAGCAAACTTCAACTTCAGACCAGTGACAAGTGGAGTACCACAGGGTTCAGTCCTGGGTCCTCTCCTGTTTGGTATCTACTTTTCTGAAGTACAAGCTAACACTGAAGGTCTTTGGCTAACGAAGTTTGCAGATGACTGCAAACTAGGAGCCATAATCAAAACTCCTAACGATGTGGACATCCTACAAAAGGGCCTCCCTGTGACAGATGCCTGATGTCAAAGCCATGGCCTGAAGCTCAGTGCCAAAAAGTGCATTGTCATCCCCTTTGGTAAAAACTCTGTAGCCATAAGCTACCACATAGGTGGTAGTCTACTTAACACCGAACGTGTGATGAAACCTTGGGACACAGGTGGACAGTAGTCTCTCCTTTGATAATCAGAAGTCACAGTAGTCAGGAAATCCGTCTGTGTGGCACACCTCATCACAAAAGTTTTCTCATCCAAGAAAAAAAGAGGTCATTGTTCCCCTCTACTTGTCACTCATTAGACCCATTATAGAGTACAATGCCCTTTTTGTATGTACCTCACAAGATATCTACAGTAACTGAAAAGGCCACAGAAATACCGCACAAAAGAAGATTATCAGCCTCAAACAGATGCCCTACGCAGACTGTTTCAAAAAACTCCAGCTTTACTCCATCGCATATCGCCTACTGAGAGGTGATCTCTGCCTAGCATACAAAGCTATGTCAAACCCAGAGCTGTTGGACATGCTCCACTTAAAGAAATCCCAATCTCTCCAAGCTGCACACTCTAGGGGCCTAAACCTTGTCACCACAATAAACAGAACATGCACATGCTGGAGGGACAGATTCCTGTCCCAGAGACTTCCCATACTCTTGAACAAACTACCTATCTGTATCAAACTACGCTCCTCATTAACACTCTTCAAGAAAAATCTTGATGATTGGATGGGAAATAGAAAATTCACCCTTGGGATCACCTCTGTGGCTGTGGTGAAAGACAGGGGTACCTTTTTGGCTAGTGTTATACAGGCCCTAGGGCCAATAGCCTACTACCTACCTATGAACTAGGTCACTGGCAAGTTCAGCAGTTTTTCAGAGAAATTAACCCGTTGATGAAATTTTTACTGCTGCAGTATGTGCATTTTACACCTATTTGTCTCATTATAAACTTGGATGTGCAATCCAGATCTCCCTCATATTTTGCTCTGCCGTGCTCAGGAATATCTTTTTGCAAGGCCAGCTGGAGAGCACAATAGCTAGGAAATCTGTCCCATCAGTTGAATCAGATGAAAATGGACAACAACGGGTACGAAAATTATATACTCACCATAACGATAGATCCGTGTTGTCCTAGATTTGTGTGGTTCAACATTCTTCTGTCTTCCAAATTGTCACCTTTTACACCTCGAAGAACAGGTGATACTCTAGAAGTCTTGCATTCTCAACCAGAAGTACTCATGTATGTATCTAAAACTAGTGCTTTCATTATATGTATTTTTTGAAAATATTTTTGAGTTACTTTGTTCCTTCAGGTAGCAAACTCAATCTGAGGAATTAAGAGAGTGGGAGAGAGGGGTTGGATCCACATGTTTGAAATTGCCAAGTTGGATCAATGTCTTATCAGTTGAACCAGGTGAAAATAGGACAACATGGATCTATTGATGTTCTTTGTGTTTCACTGTTGCAGTCATTACATTTGGGTAATCTGCTGGCAGGTTGCCCTCAGTCGGCCTGAATTCCAGAGTCTTAGGTCCTGCGTCTATTGCTGTCTCTTCTTCCATGACGTCAGGTCGTCAGGGGTATAAAACATGCAGCCGATGCCATTTTCTTTAGTCTTTCTTGCCACGCGGTGCCCGAAGCAGAAGCATTTCGCAAGTGCCAGTCGGCCGACTACTGAAATATTCGAGTTTGAGTTTCAGAACCGAAGTCTTCACTAAAGCTAAGTACCCCATCGGAGAAACTTTTTCTTGCTTTTTACCGATGTCAGAAAAGGTTAATAATTATATTACTTGTGGGAAGCAAATACCTCATAAGAATTTCCATTTATACTGTATTCCTTGCCTAGGCCTTGGTCACAATGTGCCTGGCTATCGGTTTTGTGCTAGATTTAACCAACGCACTATTAAGCGTCGGTATATTTTTGCATCAAAGTATTTTGGAAACAGATTTAACTACCCAGAAATGTCGTCAGATAGCAATCTGACTACCGGAGTACATAAAAAACGCAAAGGAAAGGACAGAGAAAGGCAGTCGAGATCCAAAACCGACGACGAAGCTTCTAAGCCAGTCGCCGGTTCGCCAGTACTCAGTGAGGCGCTTTTGCAGCCCCTGATACTCACTACCTTCGAGTCGCAGGCCTCTACCGACATCCATGTGGAGTCCGGCATGTCGCACGATACTCAAGGTATTGGACCGACGGATGTATCTCCCTCGGATGGGTCTGGAGCCGCTGAGCAGGCACCAGCTTCTGAGGGTGCATTCAGACCTCAACATTTGTATATCAAACCGACGACAGCTGCAAAACCAAAGACAAAAGCAACTTCTAAAACTAAAAAAAAATGACGCATGAGCCACATGAACAGACCTCTATGCCTAAAAAACAGATGATCAAAATGGCTGAAGACCGTATTACCTTGATCAAGTGTACCCATCCCCCTCCTGAGAAGAGGCCTAGGCAAGACACTGATTATGAATCTTCAGATCAGGTTTCTATTTCTTCTGATTCCTCTTCTGATCAGGAATTATCTATACCTCCCTATGAGGATTCTGATGCAGAGGAGTCAATTCCATCTGCATCTCTTCCTGAGGATTATTCATTTGGAGAAACCTTGCATACTTTGAGGGAGCATTTTCACTGGGAGAGTCAAGACTTCTCAGAATCAAAAAAGAGGCTCAGGGATTTCCTTCTCCCTCAGCACAGGACTTTAGCCATTACCCCTGTTTTAGACATTGTGGATGATGTGTTTTCGGAGACAAGCTTGTCCCCTGATTCCTTACCTCCAGCTCCCAGTAAGCCTGATGGGGAAAAAAGGTTTATACATCTGCAGCCTTGGCAATCAGGGCTTTAAACTGTCAATTTCATATGCTTAAGTACCAACAACATGTTATGAGATTGCTGAAACAGAAAATGTTGTTGATTTCAGAATGTGCAGAAAATAAAGAATTGCAGGAATTATTGCATGCAGCTGAACAAATTGGAAACATACTTTGCAATGTGGTTTTGATTCTTTAGAGGCCTCCTGCAGGGCCGTAGTTACTAGATCTATGGTTAGGAGGCATGCCTGGTTAAAGGAACAAATTTTATCTGATCATGTTAAAGCTAAATTGCTAGATGCACCTTTACAGCATGATTCTCTGTTTGGGATTAAGGCAGAAGAGGTTTTAAAGAAAATGGAAGACAAAGCTAAGTCTATGCAAACAGTTAAAGACTTCTTACAAGTGCAGCCACCAAGATTCAGTAGAGACTGGCCTACCAAAAATTGGTCCTTTCCTGTGTCAGACAAAGCTCAAAGGGGCAAATCCAGACGCCCTAAGGGTTCCAGATACCAGGCGCAAGATTCATACAGGTCAAAGCAATGGGGCGCTTCCACCTCCAAATCTGGAGGAGATGAAGTGCAAACCTACAGAAAGTAATCCCAATGACTTGCCTCTGCCTACACCAAGCACTTATCTTTTGGCAGCACCCATAGGGGGATATTAGCACTTTTTACTCAAAATTGGCAGTTAATAACCTAGGACAAGTGGGTACTATACATCGTATCACAGGGATACAGATTCCATTTCCACACACTGCCAATGGCAAATGGTTGGCCACATCTGCCAAAAAATCAATGGGAAGAGGCACAGAAACAGCTTACATCCCTCATGGATATGGGGGCCATTCGGACAGTACCAGAACAGGAAAAAGGACAAGGTTTTTACTCAAGACTGTTCTTGGTGCCGAGAAAGGACAAGGCCTGGCGGCCAATACTGGATTTATCGATTTTGAACACATACCTGGACATTACAAAATTCAAAATGCTGACTTTGCAGCAGCTTCTGCCCATGCTGGGCAAGAATGCTTGGCTGGTGACTTTAGACCTAAAAGAGGCATACCTGCATGTCCCATTAAGACAATCATGCAGAAGATACCTCAGATTCAAGGCTGGCTTAATGCATTACCAATTCTCTGCACTGCCCTTTGGCTTATCTACTGCGCCCAGGGTCTTTACAAAGTGCCTGGCACCAGTAATTGCATTCTGCAGACAAAGTACAAATATAGCCTTACTTAAGATGACTGTCTCATTCAAGCAGAGAACAAGGACACTCTTCTTCGACACCTGGCGTTTGTGAAAAGGCTTCTAACATGCTTAAGGTACACAATAAACGAAAATAAATCACAGCTGGTACCCTCTCAAATGATAACATTCCTGTGTGCAAGCTTGAATACAACTGCCCAGATGGCTTACCTCACGTCAGACAATTAAAGTCAACTGACTACTTACTTCAAACTGATGGCAACCAAAACCCAGTCTTCTGCAAGACAAATTCTGCAGGCTCTGGGCTTCATGGCATCTTGCATCCTACTGATTCCATATGCAAGACTGCATATGAGGAAACTTCAATGGTACCTAAAAAGTTTATGGAGTCAACATTGTCACAGTTTGGAAACAATGATTCCTCTCATTCCCTGCCTGCAACAGGAGTTTCTATGGTGGGCAAAGGCATGTCCCCAAAACATGGGACGACTATTCACTCTACCCCCTGCCAGCCAAACCACAACAACAGACACATCAGATTATGCCTGGGGGGCCCACATGGCAGGAAGATGCATTCAGGGCATATGGTCACCAAAACAAATGCATCTGCATATCAACCAGAAAGAGATGCTAGCTGTTCAAAATGCCCTAACAGTCTTCAAGGACTTGCTTCATCCAGGACAACTACTGATAAAGATGGACAACACCACAGTCATGTGGTATATAAACAAGCAAGGGGGCACACACTCACACATTAATACCCCCTCTGCAGATTAGCCATGGCACTGTGGAACACAGCTTTGACCTACCAAATACATCTTCAAGCTCAGTTCCTGCCAGGAAAACAAAACACTCTGGCAGACGATTTAAGCAGAAACCTTATGGACCCTAATGGGTGGAAACTAAATCCATAAGCCTTCAGCATGATAACAGAGAAATGGGGGAGCCCAGACATAGATCTATTTGCCTCTCCTCGAAATTATCAATTGAAAAGATTCTTCCCAAGGACTTATCACAGACAAGCATGGAAAGTGGACACCCTGTCCTTCAGTTGGAAAAATCTGTCAGTTTACGCTTTCCTCCTCTGCCTCTTCTCCCCAAGGTCCTCCTAAAAGTCAGACAAGAGAAACCAAAGATGATATTAATTGCCCCGGACTGGCCATGCCAATACTGGTACCCAATCCTAAGGAACTTTTCTCAATACCCAGCTTGGACCTTGCCTCAAAGACCACAACTACTGTCCCAGCAAAACAATCCCAGCAAAACAATCAGATCCTGTACAATCAACTACAGACTCTAAACCTGGCAGCATGGCTCTTCGTGTAGTCATACATACAACACCTCTCAGTAAAGTAGTAATGGATGTCATTTTGGAAGCCAGAAGGCCTAGTACTAGAAAATCTTATGCTGACAAATGGAAGAGATTCTGTGCTTGGAATCAAGCACAAGGAACTGATACAGTAGAACCAGATATTCCTCAGATATTGCAATACTTAACTGAGATGCTTGACAAAGGCTTATCTTTCCCATCAATTAAAATCCATGCCTCTGCCATTTCGGCTCATTACAATACAGAGCAACCAATCTTTTCTCATCCTTCACTAAAGCAGTATCTTAGAGGAGCCAAAAATTTAAGGCCTCCTAGAAGATCACCATTGCCTGCATGGGACCCCAATTATGTGTTGGAAAAGCTCACCCTGCCTCCATTTGAACCAGCTGCTACCGCTGATATAAAGTTCTTATCATGGAAAACAGCTCTGCTACTACTGGAAAGTGTGGCTCTTAACCAAACAATTCATCTGCCAACCTTTTATCCAAATCCACAGAACAAGGGGGAGAGAATTCTGCATTCCTTGGACGTACACATGCAACTAAGATTCTACTTAAGCAGGACTAAAGCTCTAAAAAAAACTGAGTAATTACTAGTGACATATGCTGCAGGATCAGGGGGCAAGGTTATTTCAAAGCAGACAATTTCAAAGTGGATATGCCACTGCATCCGTTTGTGCTACTTGCACCATGGTAAACCTGTGCCCAAGGGCATTAGGTCTCATTCCACCAGAGCTGCAGCCACTTCAGCAGCCTTTCTAAGGGGAGTACCAACCAAAGACATTCTAGAGGCTGCTACTTGGAGTTCTGTTCATACCTTTGCAAAGCATTATCATTTGCCTTTTTACTCTAAATCCAGAGCAGGCTTTGCCACTGCAGTTTGCAGGGCCTTATAGCCGCTCCTAATGCGGTTTAGCTCCAGCCCCCCAACCATAGCTTTGGGATTCTACTCAAATGTAATGACTGCAACAATGAAACACGAAGAACATAGTACAGTTGTGTACACTTACCATAAATGTAGATGTTCGAGTGTATTCACTGTTGCAGTCCAGGTTACCCTCTCGCCATCCCCCTGTCATTCTGGAGTTTATCTTTCCTTCTCTATCCTGTACAACCTCTGTGGTGTATTTGCTTGTAGATGAAGGTAAAGTTTATACTGATGCATGTGTGTGTGTGTGTGTGTGTGTGTGTGTGTGTGTATGTGTATATATATATATATATATATATATATATATATTTTTTTTTTTTTTGCTACCTTTTTGGGGGCACCTGACATCAGGGGCAAGAAAAACTAAAGAAAATGGTGTCGGCTGCATGTTTTATACCCCTGACGACCTGACGTCATGGAAGAAGAGACAGCAACCGACGCAGGCCCCAAGACTTTGGAATTCAGGCCGACTGAGGGCAACCTGCCAGCAGATTACCAACATGTAATGACTGCAACAATGAATACAGTCAGACATCTACATTTATGGTAAGTGTACAACTGTACTTTATGGTGAGTACATAAATTCTCTTCATATTGATTACTGCTGCAGTAGCTTAAGCTATACGGTTTATATCCTCCATAGGCTATAACAGATCAGCTTCCAAGGTTTCAGGGTACCTTGCACATGCCCAAACCATTAGTCAGCTTGAGGTGAGATGACTAATAAGACAGGCTTGGGCACCCATCCCTTCAGAGCTTTCTTGCTGAAAAGAAGGGTGTTTTTCTTCAGGTTTTCATGGTTCTATGGTTGGCTATGCTGTTCCATTGCTGAGCAGTCTACATTACTTTAAACTTGCTTAAACTAACTTTTTATGGCAAACAAGTACTTTTAAGCTAAGAAACTGTTCTTCCTTGACTGTCTCCTGACTTCCATGTACTTTTAAACAGTTGTGCCCTTTTTTACTTTTATGGTAAAAATTTATGAAAAGTTGTTTAAAACTATTTCCACTGCGAAAATGTGTTTGTTTTACTTTTGAGGTGGGGAAAATGTTTAAAGTGCCTTCTACTGTGGGAAGAAGTTACTTTTTGGTTACTTTACTATTGCTCCCACTATAGCTGCTAAGTTTCCACTGGAAGTAAGCACCATTTTCAGCTTGACCATGGAACAAACTACTCGTCCTTTGGTCAGTCGTCCTCCTAACCACAAAAATAAAAAATAAGCAGCCTTTGCCACCACAGCAGGTTTGTAATTTGCCTCAGCTGCAGGTAGTTGAGACTGCTGTGGCCAAAGATGGTTTCTCAGACCGCTCGTCTTTTTCTTCAAATCCCTCTGGTGTTGTCTATACAGTCACAGTGGACCTGAGGGTTAGCAAGGGTAAGACTGTCTTGTCATTCATGGGTGAAGGGGTAGGGCATGTGCCACTGCTTAGCATGAATGTTTTCTCCATCCCAGAGGAAGCTGTTACTGGCAATATTGTGTCTGTTAAAAAATGAGAGAACTAAACATGTTGCTTCTGCTGGCTCTTTAGAGGAGTAATTTTGTAGGGCTTGGTTCAGGCTCTTGACCCTTCTTGTAAGTTGGCTTCTTGTAAAAGAAAAAGGGATTCCTCTTTCCCTGAAGAAATTCAAAAACTGGAATCTCTAGGGGAATGTGAATGGATGTGCATTTTCTTATGTTTCTTGTTTGGATCCTGAGAAGAGTGAGGCATCTGGTTCTCCCTGTGAGGAATTCTCTTTCTTTAATACTGTTTCCAGAATGAACCATTGTTTGCAGTGGGAGAATGCTGAGGTTTCTCAGTCCCTTAGAAAATAATATGATTTAATACAAATGGAATTTTCAGAACCCTCAATCATCTCTCCCAGTGCTGTCAACATTGTAGGTTGTGTTTGTCGGAGCCTGTGGTTTCCCTGACAGGTAACCACTTGCACCTAAGAAAGCAGATAAGGTACAGATTACCACAGTCTTTCAAGTTTTTATGCAGTAGTCCCAAACCTGACCCAGCAGCTATAGCTTTAATTAATCTAGCTGCTGACAATTATCTTGTTAAATTCTAGCTCTTCTCTTTGTGATAAGGGTGGTAAAGCTTTTGATAAGACTAGGGAAAAAATGTATGATGTTCTTCATCTCACATTGCTGCAGTCCTTACATATGGGTAGTCCGCTGTCCTCGGTCGGCCCGAATACCAAAGTATTAGGCTGACGTCGGTCAAGGCGCTTAAAACTGACATCAGGACGTCAAGGTACAAAAGCGCATGACCGACGTCATATCCTCAGTCTTTTTTGCCGCATGGTCCGATGCAGAAGCAGCGTTGCAAGTGCCGTTCGGCGTTCTGAAATTTTTCGAGTTCGGAGTTTCAGACCGAATCCAAGTTGGCTAAGTACCCCGTTGGGGATTATTTTGGTTTTTTTCTTGCCTCAGTGTAGTACCGGATGTCAGAAAAAGTGAATAATTGTATTTCTTGTGGGAAACAGATACCGCATAGGGATTATCATTCTTTGTGCATTCCTTGTTTGGGGCCTGAGCACGACGTAGTTGGGTGTCGCTTTTGTGCTAGGTTCAATAAGCGCACTATTAAGCGAAGGTTAGATTGTGCTAGGCTGGTCTTCGGTAAGCGGTGCAATTATAATATGCCGTCGGATTCTCCGGCGCCCGCTTCCACGAAGAAGCGCAAAGACAAAACAGTTAAGCCCAGGCAAGATGAGTCGTCCGTTCCGGACGCCGGTTCTTTAGAGGCTTCAGTGGAACCGGTGGGTCCGACGGAGACTTCTTTAGAGTCTCAGGGGGAGACTTTAATTTTGCAGGATGTGGCCTCTCTTGAGGCAGGGCAGGCTGAAGGGGCTTCTCAGGTTACTGTACTCCCCTCCCTTCCCAGGGTGGTTAGGCCCTCTCCTTCTGTTTCCAAGGCTTCTCCCAGGGGCAGGCCAGGTTTAGCTTCTGTTGGTGTCACTCCTAGTTCAGCAGGGTCTGTGCCTAAGAAGCACATGCTTAAAATGGCAGAAGATTTGATTACTCTGATTAGAGGTTCTTTGCCCCCTCCTGATAAGAGGCCTAGGGTGGAGCCAGAGTTGGGAAGTTTTGAACAGGCTTCAGATGTTTCAGAGTCTTCGGCTGAAGACTTGCGGGAGTACTCTCCTTATTCTGATTCTGATGCAGAAGATTCCACTCCTTCTGCTTCTCCTCCAGAGGATTTTTCTTTTTCAGAGACACTTCACTCTATGAGGGAGCATTTTAAGTGGGAAGGTCAAGACTTCTCTGATTCTCGGAAAAGGCTTAGGGAATTTTTGCTTTTACCTCAACATAGGCCCTTAGCTATACCACCTGTTCTGGATGTTGTGCAGGATGTGTTTTCAGAGGCTTTGCTTAATCCTGATTCTCTGCCTCCTGCCTGTTAAACCAGATAGGTATTACAGGGTGCCTGAGGCTCATAAATATCTTTATAAGAGTCCTAGGGCGGACCCAGAAACTATTAGTCAGGGACCCAAGGGTGTTAAGGCCTCTGTTGTAAAAAATCCGGTTCCTCTAGATAAAGAGGACAGAGCTTTGGATAGATGGGGAAAGAAGGTCTATACTTCTTCTACCTTAGCAATGAGGGCTTTGAATTGCCAGTTTCATATGTTGAAATATCAAAACTTTCTTCTTTCTCAATTGAAATCTAAGGTGGATGCTCTGGCAGAAGGCATTGAGTGTAAAGAATTACAAGATTTGGTGCATGTCTCTGAGCAGGTTGGTAAGCATTCTTTGCAATGTGGTTTTGATGCTGTGCAGGCCTCGTCTAGGGTGGCTGCCACTGGATCAGTTCTTCGCAGGCACGCCTGGCTGAAGGATCAGAATTTTTCTGACCATGCTAAAACAAGGATTTTGGATGCTCCTTTGCAGTCTGAAGTGTTGTTTGGTCCACCTGTGGAATCAGTCTTGAAGAAAATGGAGGACAAGGCTAAGTCTATGCAGACTGTTAAGGATTTTTTGCAAGTTCAGCCTCCAAAGTTTAGTAGGAATTGGCCTGCTAAGGGGTGGACGTATCCTTCTTATGATTCTCAGTCTAGGGGTAGATCTAGACGTGGTAGGGGCAGAGCTCAGAGTTCCTTCAGACCTAGAACAGGGAGTTCACCTGCACAATCTTCGAGTGAGGGTAGGGGCCAGTCCTTTCGTAAACAGGCCCAATGACCTACTTTTTCAGCTGCCAGATCCCTCTTGCCTGGCAGCACCTTTGGGAGGAAGGTTGGCACTTTTCAAGGAAAATTGGATTTTAATTACCCAAGACAAATGGGTACTGGATATCATACACCGAGGTTACAAGTTTTATTTCCATACCTTGCCTCCTTTCAAAGGCATGCCAGACGTTCCTCCTCAGCAAAGACTAGAGGCTCACAACCAAATTTCTCTTCTACTTCAAATAGGAGCTATACAACTGGTCCCTCTGCCAGAAGTGGGCCAAGGATTTTATTCTCGCCTGTTTCTAGTACCAAAGAAAGGGGACACGTGGAGACCCATTTTGGACTTATCTATCCTCAACACATATCTGGACATTCCCAAGTTCAAAATGTTGACGTTACAACAGCTTTTGCCTCTGCTGGGCAAAGATCACTGGATGGTGACTCTGGATCTCAAGGAGGCTTACCTTCATGTTCCTATCAGGCCCAGTTGCAGGAAGTATCTGCGTTTTCGGGCTGGGACTTTTCATTATCAGTTCTCTGCATTGCCCTTTGGCTTATCTACTGCGCCCAGAGTGTTCACGAAGGTTCTGGCTCCAGTGGTAGCTTTCTTCAGGCTAAGAGGAATACAAATCTATCCTTATTTGGACGATTGCCTGATTCTGGCTCAAGGAAAGGACGAACGTCTTCATCATTTACAGTATGTGATGGCAGTGCTAAGATGCCTAGGGTATTCTGTGAATGAAATAAAGTCCAGTCTAGTACCCTCTCAGGACATGTGCTTTCTGGGTGTGAGACTGAATACAGCATCCCAGATGGCCTTTTTAACCCCGGACAAACAAAAGAATCTTTCTCTTTATTTCCATCAATTGTCTCGTCAGTCCAGGCTGACTGCAAGGACAGTCCTTCAAGCCTTGGGGTTCATGGCATCTTGTATTCTGGTACTTCCCAATGCCAAACTGCATATGAGGACGCTACAATGGTATCTCAAAAATGTATGGACGCAACACTGCCAAGATATGGACACTGTCATTCAGATAATACCTTGCATTCAAAAGGAATTTTTGTGGTGGGCTCAGGAATGTCACCTAAACAAGGGACTCTCTGTGACCCGACCAGAGGCGAGTCAGATTCTAACGACAGATGCCTCAGACAAAGCTTGGGGAGCTCATCTAAATGGAAAATGGATACAAGACACGTGGCCTGCCAGACTTCAACATTTACATATCAACTTGAAGGAGATGTTAGCAGTCCAATTTGCATTGATAGCTTTCAAGGATTTACTTCTTCCAGGGCAGGTGTTGATTCAAACAGACAACACAACTGTCATGTGGTACATCAACAAGCAAGGGGACACATTCATATCCTCTATGCAGACAAGCAATGATTTTGTGGGAGACTGCTCTCAGTTTGCAGCTAAATCTTCAGGCAAGGTTTCTGCCAGGAGCACAGAACTCCTTAGCAGATGTGTTGAGCAGACAAATTATGGATCCCCACGAGTGGAAATTGGATCCTCATGTATTTCAAAAATTGACAGTGTTATGGGGAACTCCAGACATAGATCTGTTCGCTTCTCCACTAAATTACCAGCTGCCAAAGTTTTGCACGAAAAGGTTTCATCCCACAGCTTGGAAAGTGGATGCTCTCTCATTCAATTGGAGCAATCTTCACGTGTATGCCTTTCCACCACTGCCTCTCCTCCCAAAGGTACTCCTGAAGGTCAGACAGGACAAGCCAACCATGATTTTAATAGCTCCGGATTGGCCTCGACAGCACTGGTACCCATTACTGAGAAGTCTGGTACGGAGCCTCCATGGCCTTTGCCTTCGATTCCACACCTGCTGTCTCAGGAGAACAGTCATTTACTCAATGTCAAACTTCACTCTCTACATCTAACAGCCTGGCATATTCTGTTTTAAACCCTGGAGGGTCTCAGCTTCCACAACAAGTTTTGAATGTTATTTTGGAGGCCAGACGGCCTAGTACAAGGAAAGTTTACGCAGATAAATGGAGGAGATTTTTAATTTGGAGTACAGCAAAGGACTTTGATGTTTCCAAACCTAACTTAAGTGTTGCTCTTCAATACCTTACTGAGTTATTGGACAAAGGTTTGTCCTTCTCCTCTATAAAGGTTCATGCTGCAGCAATTTCTGCTCACTATGACTGTGACCCACCATTGTTTTCTCATCCTTTGTTTAAGCAATTCCTTAGAGGGGCAAAGAATATAAGACCCCCACATAGAGCTCCTACTCCTGCTTGGGATCTCAATTTTGTGTTGGAGAAACTCACTCTACAACCTTTTGAGCCTGCAGCGACTGCCGAGTTGAAATATTTATCATGGAAGACTGCTTTTTTGTTGGCCATTACATCTGCGAGAAGGGTTTCTGAATTACAGGCCCTTATGGCGGTTGAGCCTTTCTTAATTTTCCACAAGGATAGGGTGTCTTTGCGTACTAACCCTTCCTTTATGCCTAAAGTGGTTTCTAGTGTGGCTTTAAACCAAACTATTCATTTGCCTACTTTTTATGCAAACCCCCAAAATAAAGGGGAGAAGATTTTGCACACTTTGGATATACACAGACAGTTGCGATATTATTTGAGCAGAACTAAAGGGTTCAGGCAGTCTCAGCAGTTGTTTGTTTCATTTGCTTTGTGTTCTCAGGGCAAACCTGTTTCAAAACAAACTATTTCTAAGTGGATTGGTTTTTGTATTGCTTTCTGTTATTCCCATCATGGTAAGGAGATTCCAACTGGGATTAGGCCTCATTCCACTAGGGCTACTGCCACTTGTACAGCTTTTTTAAGGGGGGTGGCTACTAAGGATATTTTGGAGGCAGCTACTTGGAGTTCAGTGCATACTTTCTCTAAGCATTACCACCTTCCACTTTACTCTAAATCTAGGGCTGGATTTGCCATTGCAATTTTACAGGGCATTTTGGCAGCTCCTAATGCTGTATAGTTTTGCCATCCTCCCTTACCTCTGCTTTGGGATTCTACCCATATGTAAGGACTGCAGCAATGTGAGATGAAGAACATAGTACAGTTTTGTACCTACCATAAATGTAGATGTTCGAAGATCCACATTGCTGCAGTCCAATTTACCCTCCCTCCTTCCCCTCTGTAGTTAGAGGTGGTTGTGTGGTTTGGGTTGTAAATATTGTAAATATGGTTAGTGCAGGGGTGGTTGGTTGTTTTTTGCTGTTTTTGGGCTTTGCCCTTTCTTTTTAGGGCCTTCTGACATCTGGGGCAAGAAAAGACTGAGGATATGACGTCGGTCATGCGCTTTTGTACCCTGACGTCCTGATGTCAGTTTTAAGCGCCTTGACCGACATCAGCCTAATACTTTGGTATTCGGGCCGACCGAGGACAGCGGACTACCCATATGTAAGGACTGCAGCAATGTGGATCTTCGAACATCTACATTTATGGTAGGTACAAAACTGTACTTTTCTGCAACTTTAATTTTTAGAATTATTAACTGTCAGGCTGATATGTTAGTCTATTCTAATTACGAAGGTATGCCTGTGTCCATTAGAGACATAGGAGACAAGCCAGGCATGAATTTCCTGATCCCATCCAGTTGTCCAATTTACACTTGAATTGGGTTAGGGAGGAACTGTGCTTCACATGGATGGGAAGCCTGTTCCAGGGAAGAGGTAGTCTCTGGGATGCATACATCTCTCCAGCAGGATCTGTTTATATCACAGGCAAGATTTGTGTCTTTAGAATGGGTAAATCTGTTGTTGTTTGTTTTGCAGATATATAGGAGACCACCAGTTTGCAGTCTGACATTACCTTGTTTGCCAGGTATAGATTTCCCCTCTAGAGCCTGTTGGAAACAGAATACAGGGATAGGGCCTTGAGGCATCTGCATAGGACATGTTACTTATCCCCTTGTATTCTTTTAGTGAGGAACCTGTGTGGACATTCCATTTGTTGGATGTGCCTGGTTAGGTACATACCAAAGCAGGCATTGTACTGAATGATAGGTCTGATGAATGCTGAATACTGTGGAACAGTAACCTCCTTGGACCTAAATGCCATACCTTTGTTTATAAGTTGCACAGCATAGAATGATTTCCTCACTGCTGTAGACATGCGATGGTCAAAGGCTAGATTACTGTCTGTGTGTCCCCAAGTCCTTGACTAATGGGTCAACTCTTAGGGTTGTGTTGTCAAAATGATAATCAGGCATGGATGACTTCCTGAAGGATACTGTTATGCATTTCTTGGCATTTAGTCTTAGTCCAAGGCTCTGACACAAGTTATTTGTCTGCATCAGGTCTTCCTGAAGAGTATTTGTGTGGTGGGAGATTCTATGACTGCTCCTAATTTGCAGTCATTTACAAATTTAGTCAGACTGAGACCATTGACCTTGACCTTGATTTCTGAGAAGTAAATGCCAGAAAGGAGCAGTCCCAGGATCAATCCCTGAGGGAATGCACTTTGTTGCTGGCCTTTTTGTAGAGGTGTGCTCTCCAGTTCTAATTTCCTCGGTTCTTTCTGTGAGCCAGCATGATGGCCACTGGGTGGCATAAGGGTTTTATACCTAACTCCTGGAGTTTGTCAACAATGCCCGAGTGGGATATTGTGTCAGATGCTTTAGCTAGGTCTAGCTAGGTAGTGTGAACCGTTTTGCCTTCATCCATTGCTTTGGTGACCTTCTCAAAGAATTTCAGCAGGTTGAGTAGGCATGACCTGCCTTTGACAAAACTAAATTGGGTTAGGTCCAGTGTCTGGAGGTTTCCTATGTCATTATTGATCATTTCCCATAGGAAGTCTTTCCATGGTTTTGCATGTGAGAGTAGTTTGACTTGTGGATCTGTAATTTCTAAGGCCTGTAGATGGCCCCACATTTGTGCAGAAGGATGACTGTTGCTTTTCTCTTTGTTAAGCACAAAACCATTTTGAAGAATGCATTTAAATAGCAATTTCAGAGGGCCTGATAGGTCATTTTTCATGCTGTTTGTAAGGCATACTAGGATATTGTCTGGGCCCATTGATGCACTGTTCTTGGCTTTAGAGAGAACATTAAGGACCTGTTCCCTAGTGATAGTAGCGGAAGTTATAGTTGATGGTATTTCCTGAGAGGCTGTTGAGGCAGAGAAATTTAGATTTTGTTTTTGGACCTTCTGCTGCAAAGGTTATCAAAATGTGTGATGAGAGAGGCAAGCTTGTTGAGGGAATTTGTCAGGTTTTTCAGCACTCCTGTAAATTCTCTGAGGGATTCTGTGCTCCCCCATCTAATTTTGGCAAGAAACAATAGTCTCATCAGAATGCTGGTAAGCAGACATTAAAAAAGTAGTGGCAGGGAAGTTCCAAAAAGAAAGTAGGACAGGACCCCCCTAGAGCAAAGGACAGTCAAATTAGAATGACTCCAGACATAAGGGATCTTGCCCCCCCCCCCCAAAAAAAAAATCTAGCAGTCTCTTCATTCCAGAAAGTCTAAATCTCCATTGCTTTCTTTGACAACAGATTTTTAAAGACAAATGGGTGCTGAATGTAGTCCATCTAGGATATTAGAAGAGAGTGGAAGGAAATCCCTTCTTTTCAGGAAATTTGTGCTCATCTGCCAGACTAAACCCTCCTCTTTCATCCTGACTTTCATCTTTTGCTGTCTCAGTTGGTAATAGAAGCTGTTTCTCATTTTTAGTTAAGGAAAAGATTTTTACTCAAGAATGTCTTTATTACCAAAGAAAGAGAATTTCTGGAGACCAGTTCTATATCTTTCTTTCGTAATTCAGTCTGTGATACTGCCCTTGTTCTAAGTGCCATCACTTCAAGACCTGTTAACCCTCCTTTCTCATTTGAATTTTCTAGTAACATTAGATTTAAACAATGCAGATCATTACTTTCACATTAATCTACATTTCAGGTGTTTAAGTTTTTTTGTGCCTGGATCACTTTATCAGTTCTCTACCTTACCCTTTGAGCTAGCCACTGTCCTAGGGGTTCACAAATTTATAGCCCTTTACAGGGTATCCAGTTGCTTCCATCTTTAATCAACTTGGTCATCATTGTAGTATTTTTTTTTTTAAAGTGTCAGGAATCTGTCACATAGGTAAAAGATCTCCTACACAGCTGGGATTCGAAGAGAACATTCAGAAGTCTTTTTTGACACTCTCACACAGGATTGCTAGGGTGCCTGCTATACACTTTAGTACAAAGAGCTTTTCTTCCATGGAAAACTACATTTATATTTAGATATGTTCCAAGGGTTTCCTACTCAGACTTCTGTCACAGCATGGTAATAACGCAGGATTTTGGGTCTCATGGCTTTCATGATTCTCATGATTACTCTTGCAAGACTTCTCATGTGAAAGATACAGTGGTATCTGAAATCTCACTTGTCCCATCATCAACATTCATTGTCTTTTCAAATCCAGGTCCTGGGATTTGTGAAAAGAGAAATCACTTGGTGGTGATGTCAAATCTCTCATAGTCCAGGTCTCCCATTTTCCTTTCCTACTCCAAAGCAGTCACAACAGACACCTCAGACTTTGCTTAGGGAGCAGTATCAGTGGGAATAAACGCACAAGTTTTTTGAGGAAAGAAAGAGAGACCAAAACATAAAAGAGATGCTGGCTTTTACAAAGGCTTTCAACATTTTGAACCATGTGGTCTTTATGGCCTCTTCAAGTGGTTTCAGACTGATGCCACAGTGATGTGGTATATGAACAGTCAAGGGGGGATCATATCTTGTTCCTATGCAGACTAACCATGATAGCATGGGATGTAGCTTTGCAGCACAATATTGCTCAACAGGCATCTTAAATTGTCAGAGCAAAACTGTGTGGCAGACAAACTGATCAGTTCCAATGCAGGATCCTCATGAATGGAAACCGAATCAGGGTGTCTTTCAAGAGCTGATCCACCTGTGGGTAATTTCTTGGGTAGATCCTTTTTTGCCTCTTCTCTAAACAATTAGCTGGCAAAATTACTTGATGCTTTTCCACCAATTTCCAGGATACTTCTGAAGATACAAAATTATTCTAAATAGGTAATTGTGGTGATTCCCGTTTTGCTCAGGCAGCAGTAGTTATCGCAGTTTTTGAAACTGGCTAGGGGTACTTGTCTCAAGCTTCCTCAGAGAATTGATTTACTCACACAAGGTCAGGAGTGTTTGATTCATCCAATCCCCAAACAACTGAATGCTGTCTGACTGGATTATACTCTTAATACCTTTTAGGCATCTGTTTTTGAGGACATGCAGCCAGTTCTAAAGGAGGAAAGAAAGCCTGCCACTAGAAAATAAAATATAAGAATATGAAAAAGCTTTTCTAGTTATGTCAACAAAACAGTGAAAACCCATTGAGGGTTAGTGTTGCTCTTGGTTTTACTATACTTCTGTGAGTTACTTTTCTAAGCAACGTCTCACTTCTCCAAGGTTCATTTTTGTGACCATTTCAACATGTCTACCCGTTGCTTCCCTTCTTTCATTGCAGTGCCATTTGAAACTGTTTTTGAAAGTGGTGATGCATAAGAAGCTTCCAAGAAAATGAGTGGCTCCTCCTTGGGATTTTAATTGTGTGTTAGATAAGCCATCACTTGCTCCACTTGAACGAGCTCATCTGGCCTACTTGAGGTTCTTAACATGGAAATCAGTTTTGCCGATTGCTCTGACCTCTGCAAGAAGAGTATCTGAGTTGCAAATTGTTATGGTGGGGCAACATTATCTGATGTTTCGCAGAAACAAGGGATCTTTGAAAACTAATCCTTCGCTTAGGCCTAAAACAGTTTCCGAGTTTCTTTTAAGCCAAGCCATCCATCTCATTGTTTTCTTTCCATAACCCAAAAATGAGTGAGAAAGGATAGTACATACCTTGGATGTCCAAAGACTATTCTGATACTACCTTGGCAGAGCAAAATCTTTCAGAACTTTCGATCAGTTCATTTCTTACGAAGGTAAAAAGAAAGGGCAACCTGTGTCAAAGCAGACCATTTTGAAATGGTTGTCTCAGGCCATTACCTTTTGTTCGCACTACAACAAAACTATTCCAGGCAGGATCAATGCTCATTTTCCCAGAACCTTGCTTTTGGGAAAGTTTAGGCATTTAGAAGTTTTCTCGAAGCAGCAACTTGGTACTCTGTGCATACATTTATAAAGCAGTATAAACTAGAATCCTTCTCCAGGTCTAGGACAGGCTTTGCTAGGACCATTCTCCTTGGACTTGTGGACCCAGTTCCTCCTCCAAGTTCTCGTGAGCTGTAGTACACTACCCTTACAGCTTAGGGTACTGCAGCAGTGATCAATATGAAGAACATAATACAGTTGTGTAAGTAAACATTCCAGAACAGTAGATGTTTGACTGATCACTGCTGCAGTAATTGCTCTCCCTCCATCCCTCTCTTTTATGCCAGGATGTGGACATATGTTTTTTTCTATTCCTACCAGTTTCCTGTGTGGGCTTCGCCTCCCTCTCTCATTTAATATGAAAGCTCTGGGGGGCTTATTGCCCAAATCTCTCTCTAGTTGGCTCAGCTCGAGCTTGACTAATGGTTTGGACATGTGAAGGGTGCGGTTCATAGGTTGGTACTAGGCTATTGGCCCTAGGGCCTATACAAGCCTGGCCATAACAATTCCCTGGCTATTTTTTCGTACACTATTTACTTCCCTGGACCCCTGTCAGCAGGGCGACTGACGTGATTCCTGGGGTGAATTTCCTTTCTACCATCCAGTCGTCAAGGTTCCTTTTGAAGAGGGCCAAAGAGGTGCTCTGCTTCACATGTATGGGCAGTCTATTCCAGAGTCTGGGGAATCTCTGGGTCAGGAACCTATCCCTCCAGCATGTTTTGTTTATTGTGATGACAAGGTTTAGATCTCTGGAGCGTGTGGCTCTGAGGGATTGGGATTTCTTTAAGTGTAGCATGTCCCAACAGCTCTGGGTTTGACATGGCCTTGTATGTTAAGCAGAGATTGCCGCTGAGTAGACTATATGCAACAGAGTATAACTGGAGTTTTTTTAAGGAGGTCAGCGTAGGGCATCTGCTTTAGGCCTGTGATTCTTTTAGTGAGGTATTTCTATGACGCTTTGGAAGCTGGCTGGATGTTGCATCATATGCAGAATATAACCAATAAATCTTTGGCTACTGCTGCAACTCAAAATGTTGACTCTTCAGAGAGTTCTACCCCTTATCTTCCCAGGGGTGTGGATGGCAACTCCGGATTTGAAGGATGCCTGTCTTCATGTTGGTATTCTACAGGAAGACAGGAGGTTTCTACATTTCCAGGCAGGTGATTACATTACCAAATCTGTAACATACCCATTTGACTTATGTACTGCAACCAGGGTATTCATCAAATGTCTGGCAAACAGTCATTGCTTTTTGCTGAACACACAAGGAGTCCACTTTTACCCTTACTTGGATGAATGCCTGATCCAGGCCACATCACCTTCATAGGTTCATACTAGGCTATCTAGCTAGCTATGTAAATCTCCATGGATTTCTTTCAGAAGGTAGAACTAACCCTCACAACTCTGCACCGGCACCTGGACTACCTTCCTGGAATCAGTCATAAACTCGGTCCAGCAAAAGACACTCCTTCCAGAGGACAAGATTTCTTTCCCCCCAGGGTATGTCAGGAACTCGGGCAGCAAACAGGCCATTTACTGCAAGGGCATTTCTGAGGGTCCTGCTACATGGCTTCTTGCTTTCTAATGATCCCACTATTATGCAGAAGTTAAAATGGTTCCTAAAGGACTGCTGGTCACAGCATCATCAGACTCTAGAAATGCTTCTCCCTGTCCTCCTATGCTTAAAAAAGGAAATCCTGTAGTGGGAGGAGAGTGTCAAAAACAATCCAGAGGCACCCTTCCAGGTCCCAGAAACAGAGAAATGCTTAATAAGAGGCAACTCAAATCATAGTATCATAAGTGGTTACTAGGTTATCAACCCAGAGGTTATTTCAAGCTTAGCCTTTTCATCTCAGTGTAATACCATAGATACTCTAATCAGTACCCAGGACTGTATTTATTAATGACTGCCCATGTCCAGGAGGGTTGTAGGTGCTATCCCCAGTAAGAATTTATGGTGCCCCATCCACTCATCCAGTTTCCTTTTGAACAGTGTCATAGAGATGCTCTGCTTCCCATCAATTGGCAACCTATTCCAAAATGCAGCAGTCTCTGGGAAACAAATCTGTCCACTTCAGCACATCCTATTCAAGTCGCAGGCCATATTTAGGTTCCAGGAAATGGTACTTCTACTCCCGTTTGATTTACGGATGTGCAGCAAATTCATTAGTTTTGGGTTGGAGATTGCTGTATAAGCCAGACATAAGTATCCCATAAGAAGTCTATATGATACTGAGTATAGTGACAGGGTAGTCTGTCTGTGTAAAGCACATGCTGGAGTCCCTTAATGATCTTAGTTGGAAACCTTTGAGGTCTCTCCAGTTTCTGCAGGTGCTTTGTGTGGTACGTGCCAAAAGGGGCATTATACTCTATTATGGGCCTGATTAGTGATGAGTATATAGAGGATATAACCTCCTTTGCTCTAGAGGCGATGCCTTTGCAAATCAAGTGTGCTGTGTGGAAAGCCTTCATTACTATAATAGACACGTGGTGTTCAAAGTTGAGGCCACAGTCTATTTGTGATCCCAGATCTCTTACCACTTCGTAGGTACATAGGGTATTGTTGATAATTAGATAGTGTGAAAGGACATTGTTTTTACCAAAGGGAATGATGATGCATTTCTTTGCATTCAGTTTGAGAACATGACTAAGATATCAGTCATTGGTCTGTGTAAGACTCTCCTGAAGTATACCGGCATCATCTGTGGATTTCATAATTGTGCACAGTTTGCAGTCGTCTGCAAACTTGGTCAGCCACAGCCCCTTAGTTTTGGTCTGAACTTCTGAGAAGTAGGGGACCCAGCACTGACCCCTTGTGACACCCTGCAGGTGACAGGTCTACTGGTTGATGTGGAGTCACCCACTTTAATAGTCTGTGACCGGTTTGTGAGCCAGTTGGCAACCTATCTTACAACAAAAGGCTTTACATTCAGTTTACTAAGCTTATCGGTAATGCCCAAGTGTGGGATTGTGTCAAAGGCCTTTTGCTAAGTCAAGGTATGCTGTGTGTACAGATTTGCCCTCGTCAATAGCCCTGGTCACATTTTCGAAGAAATTCACCAGGTTTAACAGGGCAGGATCTGCCCTTGACTAAGCCAAATCAGGTCAGATCCAGGGTTTGGAGGTCGCCTATGTCTTTATGAAGTTTATGATGATAAGTTCTGTAGCTTTACAGGTGAGGCTGCTTATATTTATGTGTCTATAATTCCCCGGGTCTGTTGCTAAGCCCCCTTTGTGGAGGGGAATAACTGTTGCTGTTCTCCATTCCACAGAATCAAAGCCTGTGGTTAGGCTGTGATTGAATAGGGTACTTGATGGTGGTGTTTGTTTAGAAGACAGCCTGGGATAACTGTCTTGTCCCATGGAGGCTTTTTTTTTTTCCTTAGACAAGGCTTTAATGAACTTCTTTTCAGATATGTAGGGTGGGGTTGGAGAGTTGGGGGCAAGGTTTTTGATAATTTTTGGGGGGATAAGGGAGTGAAATGTTTTGCCAAGTCTGTCCACTAGCAGGTTTGGTATCACTGTGGGATCAGTATGTGATACCATTAGTCAGTAGTTCGGCACATGCTTGGGTCATGCTGTTTAGGCTGTATACATAGCTGTAAAAGGCCTTATAGTTATCCTTGGCTGTGATTGCTAAATTTGTGCCCATTAATATACCCACAGTACAAGCCTTTTATAAACTATGAAAATATTTATGATTTATTGTTTTGCTAGTAAAACTAAAAATAAATATAATCTTAGTGCTGAACAAAGACTGGCGTTACAGAAGTTAATGAGAATGGAAGTATAATAAAACGAGTAAATGGTGCAAAAACTGTTATTATGGACACTAACAAGTATACTGAGTGGATGTACTTATTGGCTGATTCCGTCACATTTAAAAGGATTAATTCAGCAGCAAAAAATGAGGTAATATTTAGATTTAAAGGCTTTTGTATGATTTATTGATGGATGCATGTATTACAGCAGAATTATAGTGTTCTATATGTGGCTAATCCAGTCATTTCAGTAACTTAGGATTTACCCAAAATACATAAAAATGTTGAGGTACCACCAATGAGACCAACAGTGTCTGGTGACCAGTGGATAACCACCCTGATTTCCAAGTTTCTTGAAGAACAGCTTCATCCTCTGTTGACGTATAGCAGGAGTCATAATAAAAGATACAAGTGACTTTTTGCTTCAGTTATATGAATGGACACACACAAACGAAGTAATGAACATTATGTTAGTCACAATGGACATAGTCTCTTTTCCTTGTTATATCTAATGAATTAGGTATTGTTTGTGAGAGAATTTCTATGTAAACATAGTAATTTCTCAACTGAGAAACTAGAACTTTGCTGTTTAATGTTAGATATAGTACTCGATAATAATTTTATGTTCAATGAGGAGATCTTTCATTAGCAGTTGGGAGTAGCAGTGGGTACCCCCCACTGCCAATAGTTATGCTAACATGGTTCTTGCTAGTTGGGAAGAGATGCATATTTATGGTACTGATACAGAATATTTGAATTGTAATTTAGTATTCTGAAAAATATTTTTTGGGTGATATTTTTCTTATTTGGACTGGAAATTTGGACTCATCAGTTTGTTGCTGATTTACAAGGCACTGCAGATTTTTTATGCTTTGATGTTAACAGCTCAACAGATAAAATTAGCTTTTTAGACATTGATGTGTCTTCACCAATGGTTGTTTAATATGCACATTTACCTAAAAAATGTTCAATCCACACGATATGTTCATTATGATAGTATGCATTGTAGTGTTGTTTATAACATGTATATAATGGTGTAACATGGAACAACATAATGAAGTCAATTTCTTTATAGATTGTAACCCAGATATATATATATTCAATCCACCTCGGAATTGAATACACATGCCATTGTGAATGAGAATATAGCTGATGGTGAAAATGTTATTAATGTTATTGAACATGAATTTTTAAGTAATCCAATCATAGTGACCGATGACAATCAAGACTTTAGAATATTTAATTATTCCACCTTAACTATTAGTGGAAAGCATGTTAAATTGTTTTCTAAAGGATTTAATTTTGTCCCTTGTAAAAAAGGAAATCTAGTGGATTCTATACTTGATTTAAAATTATTCACACGAAAATTGAATTTAAAAGTATTTTTTCAGAACAAAATGGAAGGCCAAATTGAACAGTGTAACAAGCTTACTAAACCTAGTCTTTTTAATCCGCCCATGAATGAAGATATAGCCATGTTTGAAAAAATCAGTGAATATGATGTGAGAATGTTTTATAAAACATATAAGAATAAATTGTATTCAAATATGACAAATGAAGAACAACTTCTTTTTGAAGAAATAAGTAATAATATAAATATAAGGATTATGAGGCCAGATAAAGGCAATGGTATGGTCATTATTGATAGTAATGATTATAGTACATATATGACCAATATGTTATTGGGTGATACCTATGTGGAAGTGAGTAAAAATCAAGTTAATATAGCCTTTAAAAGAATAGATATGTTATTGGATGATATGTTATATCAAGGTGAAATATCAGAGAAAGAACATGAATATTTATACAATGAATATCCAATAATAAGTGGTATCTTTGGTATACCAAAGATACACAAAGGCCTCAATAATCTTCAGTTTCGACCCATAGTGGATGGGAAAAGAAGTAAAACATGTTATATAAGTCATTATTTAGACTATTTCTTTAAGGAAAGTATGACAAAATTTAAATACATCACCAAAGATTCATGGGATTTTCTAAATAGACTTAATAACATTAAAATGGAAGATGAATACATTTTTGTAACTATTGATGTCTGCAACCTTTTTACATGTATTCCAAATGACATCGGTTTAATATGGCTTGAAGAACAATTGTTCGAGACACATTTATATGAACAAGAAAAAATCAACACATTGATTAATCTGATGGAAATTGTTCTAAATAATAATTTTCTGTATTTTGAAGGGTGTTATTATCAGCAAACAAGCGGAATAGCAATGGGGGCAGGTGCCCCCATGTATGCTAACTTAATTATGAGTTATTGGGAAAATAACTACTTGTTTCAATCAGAATATTATCAGCACATTAGGATGTATACCAGGTATATTGATGATATTTTTATTATTTGGAATCATGATAGAAAAATGTTAGAGTCCTTCTTGGAATATATTAACACAACGGTTAGATTTTTAAAATTTACCTATCAGATTAGTAAAGATGATATAACCTATTTAGATGTGAACATATTATACAATGGAGAAACGAAAAGTTTGAAAACGAAAATTCATAGGAAATCCACATTTTCTAATGCGTACTTACATTTTAATAGCTGGCACCCTGACCATCAGAAAAAAGCCATTGTAAAAGGGCAGATGGTCAGGGCTGCCAGGATGGTAAGCGATGAGCAGGATTTTCAAAATGAATTACAATATATAATAACATTGTTCACAAATAGAGGTTATCCTAAACAGTTTTGTGAGAATATATACAATGAAGTATAAGAAAAAAGGAAAAATGGTATATATACATCGATATTATCTGGTATTTCTAATCAATTGATAAGTATTAATACACCCAATATTGAAAATAAACATAATAATGTTCCTTTATATATAACTACTTATAATGATTCATATAAAAATATAGAATCAATAGTAAGAAAAAATTGGGATATGTTGGCAAATGATAGAACTTGGAAGCAACTATTTCATGGACCATTAAAATTTGTTTATAAAAAAAGTCCATCATTTAAAAATTTATTGGAATATAAAGGAAGGAAGGACAAAGGTATGAGTAGGACTAAAGGAAATTATAAATGTGGGAAATGTACTGTATGTAGCCACATAAACTGTACAGGTAATGAGGTGATTGTAAATGGTTGCAGAATCAATATTAAAGGACACTATGATTGTTATACAATGAATGTTGTGTATTTGGCCTTATGTCAACAGTGTAAAGCTTTTTATGTAGGAAAAACTAACAGGCATTTTAGGGATCGAATAAAAGAACATCTTTTGGATATACAACATCATAAAACTACGAACGCTTTAGCCAGACATGTTATTGATAATGTACATCATAAATTCAAATTTTGTGTTATTAGTCAAATACAATATGATCAGCAAGGGAAGACTACAAAATACCATTTAGACATGGAAGAGTTAAGATGGCAACTTCAGTTGAATTCATATAATTGTCCAGGATTGAATGAATATTTTACGATCGTGCCATTATTAAGGATAAATAAAATAAATGGTATGTAGTATATATATGAGGGTTTATTGAGGTAAATTATTATTGACATGTGTTATATACATGTCTTGTGTCATATGGGTATATGTATACACGACATCATAACAATACCCACTATTGTTAATATTGTTAATATTGTATATAACCACAATATGTGTAAACACTTATGTATATACATTACATTAAATTTATAATATTTATATTAAAGTTCTTAGGATTGCAACTGATTAGTATTTAATAGTTATAAATTTGATATTTGGTTACATTTAGTTAGAGTTTTTAAATAATATAGTCACATTATGATTGGTTACTATTATTATATAGTTATAGTTTTAATTTGTATTTATAAGTTACATAATTATCACACACAGGTTATGTGTAGCTATATATACATATACATTTTTGCAATGTTTTACGGTTGTCATAGTTTTTAAATGTAAATAGGTATACATACTGGACGTATGGAGCAGATTTTATTGTAAACCACCATTTTATATGTTTAATGTGATATCCCTTTAAGCAACAAAGTCATTATGTAATGAATGAAGGGAATTGATATCAATTAATCAATTTAGAACATGCAAAACAGTATAAAACTGTGGTGGATAAACTGTTGATTGTATTCTGATGAAGTTCGTAGGAACGAACGAAACCTAGGTAAATAAAGGATTTGTCGTTTGGTACGTTGGGGTGGTGTTTCAGCAAGTTGTAGCAGTATCGCCTTTTAGTGAAGGTTTGTCTTGTTAAGCTGTACTGTCTCCTTATTGGCGTTGCTTCCATCTCGTTGTCCAAAAAAGTTGTTTATAACTGTGTTCGTCGTCAGTTCCTGAGAGCTAGCAGGCTGAACACAGAAGGTGATGGCGTTATGCAAGAGACAGTACGACATCAGACTTTATAACTAGAAGATACAATGCAGAGCTGTTGGAAAGGAATAGCAGCTATGTTATTTCTAAACATGAAGATTTGGGTGCACCCTACTTCTCCAGTGCTAGAAGGTATACTGGGAGTAATGAAGAAAGCCCTAAAGATAATAGTAAATATCGCAAGGGATATATCACAAAGTACAATAGGCACACAAACTTTATAAACAGTACAGAAAAATTGGGTTATTTTGAAATCTGACCCAAATATTAGTGAAATTATTAACATGCAACCACATTTTATGTATAAAAAGGAAAAGCTTAAAACAAAGACTCTGTTACAAAGATCAAGTATTTAATTCTCATAAGAATTTTCCTTTTAGCAAACAGGGAACTGTCCCTTGCCGTAATTGTATCTATTGCCAGTATATTAGTTTAGATAAGGTATTTATACATCCGATAGCAGAGGAGCTTTTATATTTAAAGGTTCAGCAAATTGTCTAACAGAAAATGTGATTTACTTTGCAAACTGCATAAGATGTGAATGTTTTTACATAGGTAAAACTAACCAAAAGTTTAAAGTAAGAATTGGTTCCAGCGTGGCTTGTTTTTATGTGGGGCTCTGGCTTTGATTCTCTCTGGAACAGCCAAGTCTGTACACTTATACAAGTGATTGTACAGGGCTTTAGTGTAAGCTTTGTTGTAGTTACCACTTCAGCTGGGGGTGGGGCTTGGAAGCCATTTATACCTTCCCCTAGGAGGGTATAGTTTGCTTTGGTGAAGAGTATTAGTCTGACTTCACCCTTTGAGTTCTGGTGTTGGTGCCAGTTCAATGGGGACTGATTTGTGGTCAGATTTGACTAGTGATGGTCCGACAGTTGCGGTGGTGCATCTGTTTGTCATGTTAGTGAGGACTAGATCTAGTATGTCTGTTCCTCTTGTTGGGGTTTGAACAATTTGTTGCAGGGCATTTGAGTTAACAAAGTCAAGGAACTTTTGCGCTAGTGAGTTAGGGCTAGAGTAGGATTTCCAAGCTGATGGTGGGATAATTGAAATCCCATGACCAGAGTGTTTGGCAGTATTTGGATTGACTCCAGTTTGGACAAGTAGGCCTCGTGCGCATCATGATCCATGGAGGGGGATTTGTAACTAGTTATGACTTGAATGGGGTCCTTACCCACAGTAATCTGAACTTGCAGTAACTCCATGGAGTTCATAGGGTTATTGGACGATACTAGGCTATTGGCCCAGAGGCCGTTATAAGCCTAGCCAAGAATTTCACACATGTTCCACAAAGTCAGCAAATGTATTCCCTGTCCAGCAGGGACACAGGTGGAATCCCAGGGGTATATTTTGTATTTCCAGTCAAGGTTACTCTTAAAGAGGCTAGTGAGGTACTCTGCTTGACACTATCCCACAGATGGGGGAGTCGTCGGCATACAAATCTATCCCGCCAACAAGTTCTATTAATGTCATAGATCAAGTTGAGACCTTGTGTGCAGGTTGCGTGAGTGGAGTTTGACTTACGGATATGCAGCAACTCCATCAAGGCCGAGTCTGAGACAGCACTATATGCCAGACACAGGTCATGTTTGAGCAGTCTGTACGAAACTGAGTAGAGGGACAGGGCTTTTAGCCTGTCTGTGTAGGATAGGTGGATTTTCCTGGTCAGGAACTTCTGTGGTCTCTCAAGCTGCTGCATGTGCTTGACAAGGTACATGTCGAAGGGGGCATTGTACTCGATAATGGGTATGATAAGGGAGGAGTGCAGGGATGTTATGACCTACTTGTTCCTGGATGAAATACCCTTACTTATGAGATGGGCCATCTAGAAAGCCTTCCATACAACGGAGGCAACATGGTAATCAAAAGTCAGGTTGCTATCAACCTGGGTCCCCAAGTCCCTCACGATTGCATGCTTAGTACGTTGTTATTAATGTGATAATTAGTGGGGACACCATTTTCCCCAAAGGGGACAAAAATGCATTTCTTGGCATTCGGTCTAAGGCCATGCTTCTTGCACCACTCATTAGTTTGTTTAAGGCCCACTTGGAGGATGTTCACATCACTAGAGGAATTTATGACTGTGCCCAGCTTGCAGTCATCTGCAAACCTGGTCAGCCATAGACCACTGCTTTTGGTTTGCACCTCAGAAAAGTATATCCTAAACAGTAGAGGCCCCAAGACCGATTCTTGGGATTTGCCACTTGTTACAGGTCTACCACTAGAGGTAGCTTCACTTATTTTGACCTAGTGAGTTCTATCAGTGAGCCAGTTGGCTACCCATCTGGTAACATATGATTGATGCTTAGCTAGGAGAGTTTATCTTTTATGCCCGAGTGGCTAGGTCAAGGTAGGTGGTGTGCACTGTCTTGCACTCATCCATGGCTTTGGTGACTGTTTCGAAGAAGGTGATAAAGTTTAACCAGCATGATCACCCTTTGACAAAACCAAACTGTGTGGGATCAAGTGTTTGGAGGTTGCCAGTGTCCTTGTTTATAAGGTCCATGATAATGAGTTCCATGGCCTTGCAGATCAAGCTAGTTAGGTTGAAGGACCTATAATTGCCTGGGTCGGTGGAGACACTACCTTTGTACAGAGGGATAACAGTGGCTGTCCTCCATTCTGCTGGGACAATCCCGGTGCACAGGCTTTGGTTGAATAGGGTGCCTAGTGGTGCTGAGAGCTCTTGCCTGAGTTCATGTAGGACACAGCCATGGATGTTGTTGGGTACCATGGAGGCCGAATTTTTTGCCTTTGAGAGGACATTAATAACCTGCTCCCTGGTGATGAGGGGAGGGGGGGGCAGGTGCTGAGGTTGTCCTAGTTTACTGATGGGGGAGAGGGGAGTGAAGTTTTCACTGAACTTGTCTGCATCTGTGGCATTTGTGTATGTGGTGACATTGACCACCAATTCAGAGCAGATTTGGGAGTTATCTTTGAGATTGCAGACATTTACAAAGAAGGCCTTGTGATTGTCCTTGGTGGATGTGGCCAATTTGGACTCAAAGTTAGCCTTAGAGGATTTCACCAGTGACCTTATTTGCTTGTTCAGACAAAGGAGAGATTGCTTCCAACTTGGCGCCTGCTTCTCCTTGGTCCTGGAAAGCAATTGTTTCCTTTTATTATAGAGTCTGTTTATTGCTGCTGTTTACCTTGTGGAAGATGATTTGGTCCTGTCAGGTATTGCTGAGTCCATGCAGCTATGTAGGTGCTCATATATTTTTTTGGTCTGGGCTTGGACATTAGTGCTTGATTCAAATGAAGGGATGGTGGCTGTAAAGCTGCTTATACCTGCTCTCAGGAGGTTGTATTCAGCTTTGGAAATGTTTTATCTGAAGTAGGAACTTCATTTGTCAGCAACCTTTGGGATACGGATCCGATCTCGGATCCAAGCCGGCAACTTCTACCACAGCATAGATCCGAGCTCCTAGCTCCTCCCTTTACCCATAATCCCCTGCCTACCCTGACTGACCTCAGATCTAGTTTGCCGCTCTTCAAGCAACAGCTAGATTCCAGAGCTCTTAGCGATTTTGTGAGAAAAAAAAGTTTTTTCTTCTTCTTCTGATTGAGTGGTTGTGTGTGCGTGTTAGGTTTACCCTTAACGCTAAAACTTCTTATTTTTAGCTTAAATTTTAATTTAAATTTTTTCCTCCCTCCCCGCTGGTCATAGCGTGTGTGTGTGTCTTGAGTGTAGGGGCCTAGTGAGTGTGCTTACTTTAGTTATGTCAGAGGCCCCTAAAGCCATTTTTTCTAAATGCACCGAGTGTGGTCACAAGCTTTCACCGGCTGATGGCCACACTCGGTGCATTAGGTGCCTTGGGGGTGAACACCTCTCTTTGGGTTGTGCGAATTACGCGGCATTCAACCCCAGGGCACTTAAGGATCGGAGGTCGAAGCTGGTTCTGGCCGGCCTTTTACCCCCAGACTCTGCTTCGGCCTATGGTGCTTCGGTGACCGCTACACCCCCCCCCCCCCAGTAGTGATCACTCCTGCCTCCCTTCCTCCGACCGGGACTCAACCTCCCGTTTCAGCTCTGGAAGATAGGGAGTCCAGGAAAGAGAAGCGGAGGGAGAAGCACCTTAAGCGGCGGGCCCAGGACTCTTCATCGGCCCCGCCCGCCAAGAGGGCTTCTCGGTCTCCTCCTCCTCGGACCGATCCCCTTGTTTCTCCCCGGGACCCGAGGAGGAGGTGACCCGGTCCCCGTCAAGGTCATCGAGGCGGCACTCCAGGTCGGCCTCGGTGGCCTCTTCGAGGTCCACCTTTAGCATGTCGGATGCGGACATGGACCAGATTATGAGGAGATTCATCCAGGCCCAGAGGCAGATGGGAGTGCTCTTGCCTGAGCTCGACCCTTTTTTTCACCCATATTGCTCCTTCTCCGACCTGCATTCCGGGTTTGGAGCGCTCGGAGCCGAGCCACGTTGGATCCGGGGGTGGGTCGGAGCCGACAGTGCTGGGCACGTCGGCTCCGACGGCTCCCTCAAGTTTGTCGGATCCGACCTCTCGGAGCCATAGGCCGAGCTTCGGATCCGAGGGATTCTATGTACTTTCGGCTCCGTCCTGGTCGGAGCACACTGGTCCCTCGGATCCGACGTTCTCGGCGCCGGGTCTGATCCCCGCTTCGGATCCGAGTGGGAGTCGCGTCTCGGAACCATCAGAGAGTGGCTCCCCTCGGCTTTCGCTGCGGTGGAGAGGGCACTTTCGAGTGCTTCCAGGCCTCCGGTCCTGGCTTCGGCTCCCTCCCGCACTCCTTCTTATCTGGTCCTGGCTCCCCTCATCCGGCCCTCGGGGCAGCCTACCTCAGCGCCTCTAGGCGTTCCAGTGGAACAAGATACAGCCCGTGAGGACTCCTCGGACAGCCCCCCCCGAGGAGGTTCCTCACAAGGCAAAGAGCAAAAGGAGGCACATAGACTCCCCTGAGAGTCTCACCGAAGATACGGACTTAGATGAAGTGGAAGGCTTCCCTAGGTCACCCCCCGAGGATGTCTCCTTCGGAGACATCATGGAAATGCTCAAAATTAGGGGTGGGTGGTCTGCCCCCAGGGCTTCCTCTGATGAGTCCGTATTCCTTGAGGTGTTTGAGGCAGGACCACCTACCTCTTGGGTGTCCCCTCCACCCGACCCCTTGGTGGATCTCATATCCACTAGGGCTTGGAAGGAACTGGACACCATAGAGCCTATCCCCAAGCGCCTGGACAAAATTTTGAGCCCCCCTGCAGAGAGATCACACTGGAGCAGAGGTCTCCCTGTGGATGCCATGTTGGTGGCTGCAGCCACCAAGAAAGTGTTGGCTCAGGAGAGCCCCACGGTTCATCCTTCGAGCAAGGAGTCTCGCGCGATGGACTGTCTTGGGAAGCGGGCCTTCAGTTCAGCGACCTTCTCTATAAGGGCCTTGAACTACATGGCACACGTTATTTGGATGCAGCGGGATCTAATTAAGGAATACGCTGCTCCCCCCCCAGGGTCCATGTCGGAGGGAGACAAGGATCTGTACTCCTCCCGAATGGCCACCCTTCTCTCTATTTCTAACACCTCTATGCGGCTGTTGTCTCATGCTACGGAGGGAGCCGCTAGAGCAGGCGGGGTCGGGCTTGTCATGAGGAGACAGGCCTGGCTCCGTCACTGTGACTTCTCGGAACCCTTTAAGGCGTCATTCGCGAATGCCCCTTTTGATGGTTCTGCACTGTTCGGCAAAACCGTTCGCAACACTCTTGTCCAGAGCGAGAAAGATGGGAAGACTATCTGCCATTGGAGTCCGCTTCTCTGTGCCCCAGAGGTCCTTTTCCAAGAACCAAAAGGGTCAGAAGAAGATGTGGTTCTGAAAATCGCATCAATCCCAGTCTGCTCAGGACAACCAGTCCTCTCGTGGCAGAGGATGACAGGGAGGACGCCCCCTCAGAGGCAGAGGGGGTCCCAGGAATTTTGGGTCCAGAGAACCGTTCTCTGAGAGGCCCACGCAGAACCCCAGAGGGGTTGCCCGGCTGCTCCACTCTGGAGGCAGTCGGGGGGGCATTTTTCGAGGCACCTAGCAATGTGGGAGTCCATAACAACGGATCACTGGGTGCTTCGTATTCTATCCAGAGGTTACCAAATTCGCTTTATTGTAACCCCCAGAATCAGAGGCCTCCTCTACGTACCACCCAGTCAGAAGGAGGCGGCTGCTGCAGAAATTCAGCAGCTTCTGCAAAAAAGAGTCATCCAGCCCGTCCCCCCAGATCAAATCGGATCAGGGTTTTACTCCAGGTTCTTTCTGGTGCCAAAAAAGATGGGGGACTTGAGGTCCATCCTCGACCTCTCTCTCCTAAACCTGACGGTATCCAAAGAAAAGTTCCGAATGGTCACGTTGCAATCCGTCCTCCCCTTATTGTGGGAGGACAACTGGATGTGCTCCATAGACCTCAAGGATGCGTACTATCACATTCTAGTGGACAGGCGTTCCAGGAGGTTTCTCCGCTTCCGGCTGGGAGCCAGTCACTTTCAATTCAGGGCCCTCCCCTTCGGCCTCACCTCAGCCCCCAGGGTGTTCACCAAAGTCCTGGCGATAATAGCGGCCCACCTGAGACTCCAGGGAATTCAGGTCTTTCCATACCTGGACTGGCTCCTTACGGCCCCAACAAGGCATCTACTTTGTTCATGCAGGGATTATTTCCTCAGTCTGGCTCCACTATTAGGATTAACCATCAACATGACCAAATCCTCTCTGATCCCTACACAGGTGTTGGATTTTATAGGGGCGAGACTGGATTCCAGACAGATGCTTGCGTTCTTGACTCCAGATCGGCTTTGGAACCTGATGTTGCACGTGCAAGCCATCCTACAACTGCAAACTCCCTCGGCGGAATTGGTCCTGAGGGCTTTAGGATCTATGGCGGCTGCAATCCCACTGCTGCCTTTGGCACGGTTGAACATGAGGGTCCTGCAGTGGACCCTCCAGGTAGAATGGTCCCTGTCTCGCAACCCCCTGTCTCATCCCATTTCCTTAAGCAAGGTTTGCAGAGTCGCTCGTGTGGTGGCTCCAGTCCCCCAATCTCCACACAGGACGTCCCTTCTCACTACCACCGCCAGTCGACACAGTGAGCACGGACGCTTCTCGCCTGGGGTGGGGGGCATTTTTCAGGCAGGACAGTCCAAGGCACGTGGAACGACGAAGAGACCTCTTTGCATATCAACGTCCTAGAGATGAGGGCGGTGCTTTTGACGTTGCAGGCACTTCACAGCTCTCTCCCGGTAGGGATGATTGCAGTACAGACAGACAACATGTCAGTCGTCTGGTACATCAACAAACAAGGGGGAACCAGGTCTTACCCCCTTTGCCGCGAGGCCATGAGAGTGTGGGAATGGGCGATTTCCACCAACCGCTTTCTCAATGCAACGCACATTCCGAGATGGTCCAACATTCTAGCGGACAGGCTCAGTTGTACTATCCTGACTCCTTACGAATGGTCTCTCAACCCTCGAGTTGCAGAGCAAGTATTTGCCCGATGGGGGCAACCTTGTTGCGATCCTTTTGCCTCTCCTTCAAATACCAAATGCAACGATTACTTCGCTCTGATCCCCCCTCCGGGGGAGTCCCCGAGAGACTCTCTAGTTCATGCTTGGCCTCCCTCTTCCCCTGATGTTGAAATTATTGCAGAAAGCCAGTCAGTTGGGGAGCAAGATGATCCTCATTGCCACATTCTGGCCTCGTCAGACGTGGTTCCCTTACCTATGGTCTCACCTAGTGTATCCACCATGGGTTCTGGATCCCCTCCCGGATCTCATTTCTCACCCTCTCGATCTTCCGACTCCGAACCTGGTCAACCTCAAGCTGACTGCTTGGTTGTTCCAGTTCCACTCCTCATAAGGACTCCCAGGATCTCATCACCTGTCAAAGCCATTCTTGTAGCAGCTCACAAGCCTTCCACCAGGAAGGTTTATCGGAGTAAGTAGGAACGCTTCTCCATCTGGTCAGAACACCGTCGTTTAGACCCTTTTACAGCCCCGATAACGTCTGTTCTAGATTTTCTAACCTCTCTCTTTCACCAGTGGTCTAGTTCTTCCACAGTCAAGGTACAACTTGCAGCAATCTCATAGTATCACGTGAGGCAAGAGTCTGGCCCTCTTATCACTTCCAAACTGTGTAAGACCTTCCTCCTTAGGCCTCCAGTCAAAGAGGTGGTACCTCCACGGGATTTATCCCTAATCTTACAGGCCTTGACTGGTCCCCCTTTCGAACTGGCGGCCACGGTTGATCTCAAATTTCTCTCTTGGAAGACAGCCTTTTTGGTGGCCAGGGGAGATGGTGAATTTGAAAGTGATTGTTTTATGGTCTGATCTTACCAAGGAGGATGACACTGTAGGGGTGCTACGGTGGCTGCTCATGTTGATTAGTACCAGGTCCAGGATATTTTCACCTCTTGTGGGGATGTCGACCAGCTCATTCAATGCATCGGCATTGACGTAGTCAAGGAATCTGTGCCTATTTGTGTTTGAGCTAGAGTAGTTGTCCAATCAAACAAGTCGGGAAGTGAATTTATCCCTAATATAGATAGAAACACTGCCTCCTTTGGTTCTCATACATTCATTTTGCTGTGTCTAGGTGTAGAAGGTGGTGTAGCCTTGCTCAGCCTGGGTACTCTGAGGCCGTGAAACAGGTTTCAGTGACTGCACAGACATCTACATCCTCCAGTGATGGAAGTGCTTCCAGGCTGTACAGTTTTTGGCTCAAGTTCCTAGCATTTAGCAACATAACCCTTTTTTGTTATGGTTTTCAGTGTTCATGTCTGCAGTTTTGTTTTTGTGACCTTGCCTAAAAAAGGCACTATGGGGGAAGCAAGAGCCTTTTCCAGCAACTGAATGCCTAGTAGTGCCAGGTGCAGACCATCTTTGGCAAAGCAGTGAGGTTTGTTGACCATGTCATCCCAGGCTGACAAACTGGATATGCTTTGAAAGAGGTCCGGAGAGCTCATCTAGGGCATTTTGGGGTCCAAGGAACTTTGGACAGGCATCAGATGAATCAGCACACAAGTGTATAGGAGATGATGGCAGTAATTCTGGATTTTAAAAGCTTTTTAAGAAAAACTGATTTCCCAGATCCATAAAAATTCTGGCAGACAACACCTCAGTGATATGATATATAAGAAATGGTGGAACCTCTTCCTTCCCTCTAGGCAGGCAAGCAATGGAGCTTTGTCTTGTCACAGCAACTAGGCGGTTACACCTATATCTACTAACAGACTCTTTAGGCAAAATTCTCCTAGACTTAGGGAATGGATGTGAAAAAAGATATGTTTTTTTTCTAGACCTGATGCATAGCTGGTGTGTACCATAAGTAGATTTTGTTGCTTTTCCCAAAAATGGACAATTCTGCATGGATCTCGCAGAGAGGGACAGGAGCAGATGCATTCTCTTTTAAATGAAAAGATCGCTTTCCCTGTGCCTTTCCATCACTAACCCTTATCCCCAGAATATTAAAGAAGGTGGGGTTGGACGGGCTGGAAATGCTTCTTGATAACTCTTTGCTGGCCCATGCTGCACTGGATGTCCTTCAAGGATGCATCTGCAGTCATCACATATGGGTTGTCCTGCCTCAGGCAGCCCTTCGGTCGGCCGGATTCCAAAGTATGGGTCTGGCCTCGGCTGATGTCGCACTTTCCCCGACGTCAGAGCATCTGGGGTATAAAAGCATCAGCCGACGCCATCTTCCTCAGTCTTTTTTGCCGCGTGGTGCCCGAAGCAGAAGCAGTTCGCAAGTGCCGGTCGGCCAGCTCCTGTGATTCAGCTACCGAAGACTTCGAAAAAGCTAAGTACCCCGTTGGGGACTCTTTCTTGCCTCAGCCGATGTCAGATAAAGTTAATAATTGTTTAACTTGTGGGAAACAAATACCTCATAAGGATTTCCACTCTTACTGCCTCCCTTGCCTAGGCCCAGACCACAACGTCTCGGCCTGCTCAGCCTGTGCTTCCTTCAACCGACGAACTCTTAGACGTCGGTCGGAGTTTGCAGAGGAATTCTTTGGGGCTAGTTTTGCTTACAAGATGCCGTCGGAGACTCCGACTTCGCATTTAGTTAAAAAACGGAAGGACAAGGACCGACGCACGTGGGCCGCGGTTTCAGCTGAAACCACGGTCAGGCCTACCGCGAGTGTCTCGGTTTCGGCTGAAACAGAGTCCTTGGTACTTCCTATTACCGAAACCGCACAACCGACTACCTCGGCCCCAGAGGCCCGGGCCGAGTCGGTTATTGAATTACCTACTGAAACCAGTGTCCAGGAAACGTCCGACACCATTCCTTTAGACAAGTCTACTCCTGCACGTGGTGCAGCCAGACCCCCTGCATCCATGTCCATTAAGGCTTTTTCTAGGGCTAAGGCTGCTAAACTTACTAAAGCTTTGCCTCCCAAGTTTTCCTCTCAGAGACCTTCTACTGGCTCACAGATTCTTAGCCTAGCAGAGGATCTTATCTCTTTAATTAGAGGTTCTCAACCTCATCCGGACAGGGGCTCTCAACCACCTCCAGACAAAAGGCCCAGGGTTGAGCCCTCTGACCCCCACTCCTCAGATGAGTCCACGGATGGTTCTGCTCTGTCAGACCCCCAGGAGGAGGCTTATTCGGCCTACGAGGATTCTGATGCTGAAGAATCTATTCCCTCGGCCTCCCCTCCTGAAGAGTTTTCCTTTGGAGAGACACTACACTCTATGAGAGAACATTTTCAATGGCAGGGTCAGGAATTCTCTGATTCTAGGAAGAGATTAAGGACCTTTTTACATTTACCTCAGCATAGGCCTTTAGCTATACCTCCTGTTTTGAATGTAATTGATGATGTGTACTCTGATGCTAGTACAGCCCCTGACTCTCTCCCTCCTGCCAAACCTGATAGGTACTACAGGGTCCCGGATTCACATCTACACCTGTACAAGGCCCACTCTGCTGACCCAGAAACAATTTCCCAGGGCCCAAAAGGGGTTGCAGCTGCCACTGCTAAAAATCCTCTACCCTCTGAAAGGGAGTCGAGAGCTTTAGAGAGATGGGGTAAGAAAGTGTATACTTCTGCAACTCTTTCCATGAGGGCATTAAATTGTCAATTTCATATGATACAGTACCAAGAGTATTTGTTAGATGAATTGCATAAGAAGCTGTCCTCTTCTGAACCCCTTGATCGTAAATCCCTTCAGGATCTGGTACACAACTCCCAGCAGGTTAGCAACCATTTTTTGCAGTGTGGTTATGATGCATTGGAAGCTTCATGTAGGTCAGCTATGACAGGTGCAGTTATACGTAGGCATGCCTGGCTGAAGGAACAGTCTTTACCAGACCATGTTAAAGCTAAGCTTTTGGACGCACCTATGGAAAAGCAAAAATTATTTGGTTCCACGGCTCAGGAGGTCTTAAAGAAGTTTGAAGAAAAGGCAAAATCTGTGCAAACAGTCAAAGACTTTCTGCAAGTCCAACCACCGAGATTCAGCAGAAATTGGCCTACTAAGAATTGGTCCTTTCCGGACTCAGACAGATCTCAGAGAGGCAGAAATAGGCGTGCCAGAGGTAGAGGGCAAGCTAGAGGCTCCTACAGAGGCCGTCCGTGGCAGCCTCCCAACCAGAGAGGTAGTGCAGGAACCACAACTGCTACACCAAGACAGACTCAATTACTTTATTTTGACCCCGCCGAACAGGGCTCAATTAGAAGCACCTTTGGGCGGAAAGCTTTCTTTATTCTCAAAAAATTGGCACTACATTACAAGGGACACATGGACACTGCAAATAATAGACAAAGGATACAGGTTCCATTTCCACACATTGCCAAAAAGAAAAGGAATGCCAGACCTGCCACCAAATCAGAGGGCAGAGGCTTTGAAGCAAATTACCAAATTAATACAAATGAAAGCCATCGAAAAGGTACCTCTTTCAGAACAAGGCCAAGGATTTTACTCCAGATTATTCCTTGTTACAAGAAAAGAAAATCAATGGAGGCCTATTCTCGACTTGTCCGCACTGAATACTTACCTCATTGTGCCAAAATTCAAAATGCCGACTCTACAGCAACTCCTTCCCATGCTGGGCAAGGAGTCCTGGCTGGTGACTCTAGACCTCAAGGAGGCATACCTGCATGTCCCTATTAGACAAAATTGCAGAAGACACCTCAGATTTCTTGCAGGGTCAGAGCATTATCAATTCTCAGCATTGGCCTTTGGCTTATCTACTGCGCCCAGAGTATTCATGAAATGCCTGGCATCAGTAATTGCACACTGCAGACTTCAGGGGATTCAAATCTACCCATATCTGGACGACTGCCTTATACAAGCGGACAACAAGAAAATCTTGTTAAAGGACTTGGACTATGCCATCCATCTACTACAGGCCTTGGGATATACAGTCAACATCCAAAAATCAAGACTTGTTCCATCCCAAAGAATAACCTTTCTGGGTGCGGATCTAGACACAACCACCCAAATGGCCTTTCTCACAGAAGAAAAACAAAAACAACTACCGGATTACTTCAAGAATCTGACAAGACAAACTCAGCTGACTGCAAGGAAAATCCTGCAGGCCCTGGGTTACATGGCATCCTGCATTCTTCTGATTCTGCAAGCCAGGCTGCATATGAGAAAATTACAATGGTACCTAAGGAGTGTATGGACTCAGCACAGTCACAGCTTAGAAACTTTGATCCCACTCATTTCATGCCTTCAAAAGGAATTTCTGTGGTGGGCTCAAGCCTGCCAGTCGAACAGAGGGTTGCCCTTCAGCAAGCCAAGAGCCAACCAAACCATCACCACGGACGCTTCAGACCGAGGTTGGGGAGCACACATGGAGGACAAATGTATCCAAGGGCTATGGTCTCAAAGAGAGCTGCGCATGCACATAAACCAAAAGGAAATGCTGGCAGTGATGCACGCAATCGAGGCCTTCAAACATTTCCTTCATCAAGGCCACCTGCTCATAAGGACAGACAACACCACAGTTATGTGGTACATAAACAAGCAAGGAGGCACCCATTCCTACCCTCTATGCAGACTGGCAATGAATCTATGGGAACTTTGCTTGAAACTCAGTATACAACTGCAGTCCCAGTTCGTGCCAGGGAAAGACAATATACTGGCAGACAGCTTAAGCAGAACTACCATGGATGCACACGAATGGATGCTGCACCCAGACATCTTCTTACTCATAACATAATCATGGGGAAGGCCGGAAATAGATCTGTTCGCTTCCCTTCACAATCATCAACTGAAGACATTCTGCTCAAGGACATACCACCCACAAGCATGGAAAGTGGACGCTCTCTCGCTCCGCTGGAAAGCTCTGACAGTCTGTGCTTTCCCACCACTCCCATTAATGACCAAGGTGTTACTGAAGAGCAGGGCAGAGCAGCCCAGAGTGATTCTGATAGCTCCAAACTGGCCAAGGCAGCACTGGTACCCACTGTTAAAGAGCATGTCACAGACGAAACCGTGGCCTCTACCCCTATGGCCACTTCTACTGACGCAGAACAATTTCAAGACTCTGCATCCCAACCTGAAAACCTTGCAGCTAACTGCCTGGAGAATACCATAACTCCTCCTCAGGATAACTTATCCCAGACAGTGAAGGACATTATTATGGAAGCTCGCCGGCCTTCCACAAGGAAGGCATATTCAGCAAAATGGAAAAGATTTCTCGGTTGGAACACAACAAAAGGCCTAGATGTGACAGTGATGAACATGGCACATATACTGGAATACTTGGCAGAATTGTTCCACAATGGCCTGTCTTACTCTTCCATTAAGATACATGCCTCAGCAATTTCAGCAGAATACAATGTTAATCCGCCTGTCTAATCGCATCCTCTCTTAAGACAGTTTCTAAGAGGAATCAAAATCATTAAGCCTCCAAGGAAACCACCCTTACCTACTTGGGACCTTAACTTTGTGCTGGAAAAACTAACACTTCCTCCCTTTGAACCAGCAGCATCGGCGGATCTACAGTTTCTGTCTTGGAAAACTGCATTCCTTCTGGCCATAACCTCAGCAAGAAGAGTATCTGAGTTACAAGCTTTAATGGCAGTGCAGCCATTTCTTATCTTTCATCAAGACAGAGTTTCTTTGAGAACCAATCCTACATTTATGCCAAAGGTGGTATCCAGGGTATCCTTGAACCAAGCAATTCACTTGCCTACATTCTTCCCAAAACCACAAAATAAAGGGGAGAAACTTCTGCACACTCTGGACATACACAGACAGTTATGCTACTACTTGGACAGAACTAAAAGTTACAGAAAGACTGACCAATTGTTTGTAGCATATGCTGCTGGGGCACAAGGAAAAGCAATTTCAAAACAGACAATTTCAAAATGGATAGGAAATTGCATTCATTTTTGTTGCTCCTTTCATGGAAAGACTGTGCCAGCAAACATTAGACCTCATTCCACGAGAGCCACAGCCACCACCACAGCCTTCCTAAGAGGGGTGGCTACCAAGGACATTTTAGAAGCTGCTACATGGAGCTGCGTGCATACATTTGCCAAGCATTACAATTTACCTTTATACTCAAGATCCAGAGCAGGCTTTGCTACGGCAGTCCTGCAGGGTATATTAACTACACCATCCTTTACTTAGTTCCTCCACCCCCAGATTGGCTATGGTATTCTACCCATATGTGATGACTGCAGATGCATCCTTGAAGGACATAGTACAGTTTTGTACCTACCATAAATGTAGATGTCCGATAGGTATGCATCTGCAGTCAGGTTTACCCTCCTTCCTTCCCCTCTGTGGTATTCCTAGGGTGCTTACCCCTCTATTAGCTAGCTGGGAGATCTATTATGGTGTATTTGTTTGTGTGTGTGTATATATATATATATATATATATATATATATATATATATTTTTGCAAATGTTTGGAATTTATTGCATTTCTCCAAATTTAGCCTTCCTAGAGGGCACCTGGCATCTGGGGCAAGAAAAACTGAGGAGGATGGCGTCGGCTGATGCTTTTATACCCCAGACGTTCTGACGTCGGGGAAAGTGCGACATCAGCCGAGGCCAGACCCAGACTTTGGAATCCGGCCGACCGAAGGGCTGCCTGAGGCAGGACAACCCATATGTGATGACTGCAGATGCATACCTATCGGACATCTACATTTATGGTAGGTACAAAACTGTACTTTTCCCCTCCTCCTGGCATTCAGCAAATGGTGAAATGTATCTTTCAATCCTCATGCTCTTACTAACCCAGAGCAAGGGGTGTGTCTCATCTGATCCAACCTGAAAACTCTAAAATTGACAGCTTGGTCAATTGTTTATAGATTCTTCCTGATAATTATTTTTTCAGAATGTCTTACCAACCTTGGAGAAGGCTAGAAAATTGAGTGCCAGAAAGTCATATGTAGCTTATTGGAAGAGGTGATGTACTTTCCTTCACTGGTTGCAGTATTCTTAACTTATGGGATTCCATGCTGTGGGTAGCCCGACGTCCAGCCAGTACACCAAAGTCTACTGTTGCTTAAAAGTATGCTGAATGTCACATGTATGCTTGTCACTTAACATAGGACATAAAGGTGACGTCCGGACATACCATCCTCTGAACATCTTTACTGCCAGTCCAAATGCATCCTTTGATAATCTGAATGCCTACATTCATTTCCACCAGTTCAAATGCATTTTCATTCTCTGGTTGAGTGCCTACATCTTGTTTGCTGAAATCAGAGTCATTACATTCAAGTACTTTGTTGAGACTTTGTTTTTTCTTGTCTGTCTTGTTGCTGCTTGGGGTTAATGTCATCCAGGAAGGGCAAATGCCAGTCTGAAAGACAGATTCCCCATAAGGACTGCCACAATGTGTTTATTTTGCTTAGGAGCCTCTCACAACCATACGACCTGTTCTGTTTGTCAGGCTTTCATACCAAAGGCCCTGAGTAGTAGGCTTTCTTCCCTTGCCTCGTATCTTAAAAACCAACTCCTTAAATTTCTTGCTAAAGATGCAATGGAAAGATCTTCCCGCCCCCAAGGGTTGGTTGTTAGGGGAAGAAGAAGGTTAAAAAACTAAGATCGGAATTTTTTGCTGTCCAGCCTCTGGCAGATGTTTCTCTCGAGGTCAGTGAGAACCAGGAGGCTCACCCGGCAGCTGAACTGACTTTGTTGTCGGATTCCTCTGCCATGACTGGGTTGGAGGCTGGGGAAGATCTGGCTTGCAGCACATCCAAGGAGGCGTTGTAGGTGTCCATTTTAGATGTTTGGGGGAACCAACGTTGATTATTTCTGAGGGGCCTAGGGGTGTTCTGCAGATTCTAGTTAGGGAAGTAATTCCTTCTACGGTTATTGAATGCCGTTCTGGGTCACAGACTTCTAAATTTTATAGGGCGGACATTCCTTTAAAGAAAAAACAAAAACTAAACATATTTCTCCTGCTCCTAGGGATCCACAGAGTGAGTGGCAGGCTTTCACTCAGGATTTGACATTAAAACCTTCTCGGGGGGGGGGGGTTCTGTTCTAACTCCCTCTTGTTCTTCTAGTCCCCTTAAAAGGCCTAGGGAACAGGATTCCACTGAGGAGGAGTTTGATTCTGATAAGGAATCCCTTGTTTATTCTTCCCACATTCCTTCTCCTTTAGACTATGGGTCAGAGAAAGAGGAATCTAATAGACCTGATACTCCCTTTGAAGAAATTTCCTTTGGGGACAAAATCTCCAGGATGATGGAATTTTTTAAATGAGATTGTGCTCAGATCTGTGATATCCATAAGAGGTATTCTGAGTTGCTGCAGGTGGACTCTCCAAAGCCTTCTACTGTTCCTAATCTTTTGGCTGCTTTGTTAGATGCTTTTTCCAGTGCCTCTAAAGCTCTAGATTCTGTGCTCCCAAGAAATCTAATAGATTTTATAGGGTGCCTGAGGATTGTAACATTTTGTATAACTGTCCTGCTGCTTTAACCCCTCAGTAGTGTCTGTAGCTTCTGACAGGCCTTCTCAATTGCTTCCTTCGCCTAAGTTACTGCCTTCTGATAAAGACAGTAGAATCACGGAAAGGCTAGGTAAGACGTTTACACCTCATTTACTCTGGTCTTTAGGGCTATTAATTATCAGACCCATATGTCCGGGTAAGCGTTGGCTGTTTTTTCTCAGGTTTGTCAGCTTATTTCTGATCTCTCCGAGACTGAGGGCAAAACTTCTGCTCTTTCCTTGCCAGGGACTTGTATTAAGTAGTTCCTCATTCTGTCAAGTGTAGTTATGATGCAGCAGATGCCCTTCTAGGGCTGCTGCTTTTGGTTCCATGATGAAGTATTCTTGGCGTAGGCTTCAGCCCTTACCAGAGGATATCATGGCTAAGTGGTGGATGCTTCTCTTGATAAAACATATTTTGTTTGGGGAAGCCAATTTGTTTAAATCCCTTCAGGGTAAGGGGAAGGCCTTACAGGAACTCAAACGTGTTTGTCTCTCCTGTGCCTAAATTTCTGAGCAAACTACCCTAATAAGCCAGCCTTTGTTCATAGGCAATCTCGTCCTCTTACTAAGGACAATAACAGTGGCAAGCGAGTGCCTCCTAATAAGGCACCTCAGACTTCAGGGACAAATAAGTTTTCCTTTTCTGATAAACCAGGTGCTGTGGACTATCATTCCTCTTTCTCTTCTCCTTTCTCTTGATCTTCCTGTTTGGCTTCAGGTTTCTCAGGAATCTTGGTTTCTGTCCATTATTCACTAGGGGTATTTCATGGTGTGGAAATCCTGTCCTCCTTTTATGGGCATTCCTCAGCCTCCTCATGAACAACTTCCTTTTTTCACAGAGGTTCTTTGAGACCTTTTGACTCAGGGCACTATTCAAAAGGTCAAACTATACAGCACAGAATGAACGATATCCAAACTGCCCAAGATGGAAAAATGCAGGTTTAATATCCAACGCACAAAATACAGCATAAACAGCACAAAACAGCAGCACCAATTCACCAATGACCCAGGTTTCGTCTCAAAGCATTCAAAAGGTACCTGTGTCTCAAATGGGGAGGGAGTTTTACTCCAGAATGTTTCTAGTGCCCAGAACAGCGGGTACTTAGATACCAATTCTAGACCTCTATCATCTAAATATTTTTCTGAAGGTGCCGTCCTTTCAAATGTCCATTCTGACTCTTTTCTTTTGCTACCTCAGGCCTTTATGGTGTCTCTGAATCTCAAGGATGCTTATCTCCATATTCCAATCCATCCTCTTTTCTGGAAGTTTTGCATTTTTCTGTTGCTTCCTGGCATTTACAGTACTTTGCCCTTTGGTCTTTCTACTGCCCCAAGGGCATTCACCAAATGCCTTGCTCCTATGATTGCGTTTTGCAGGCTTCAGGGGATCCAGTTATTTCATTACTTAGATGACCTGCTGATTCAGGTATCCTTCTCCAGAGATCCTGTTGCAAAATCTTCATTTTGCTATTTCCCGTATTCAGAGCCTGGGGTTCACAATAAACTTCAGAAAGTCTTCTCTGACTCCTCAACATCATGTCTTTCTGGGTTGCAGGATTCAGACTGTGCCTCTGCTGGCATCCCTGCCTCTTCCAAATGCCTCAACTCTTGTATCTTTCTTTCAGAGTCTTCTTCCTCTGGTCTCCATTACAGCCAGGGAGTTTCTGAGAGCTCTAGGTTTCATGGCATCCACCATTCCTATGCTCCCTCTGGCCATACTCCACACGAGAGTTTGTGTTTTTTGACATCAGTTTGACTTCAATGTGCACATCCTCTAGATTTTGTGTTTCCTCCTCTTAAGAAGGAATTTCACTGGTGGATCCTCCTCTTATCCAGCAGTTATCTCTAAATCCAGGGCTCCCTTTTCATCCCCCTCTTCTCTCTCAGGAAGTCTTCACAGATGCTTCAGACATGGGATGGGGAGCAGCTTTTGGTTCCCTGAAGGTACCGGGGGTGTGATTACCTCTTCAGCAGAAGGAGCACATCAATGCCAAAGAGATGAGAGCTCTTCTGCTGGCTCTTCAGGCTTTTCATCTTCTTTTCTCTCTCTCTCTCTCTCTCTCTCTCTCTCTCTCTCTCCAGGGCCTCTCACAGACAATACCACAGTGTTGTGGTATATAAAAAAACAGGGAGGAACAAGATCTTACCTTCTTTGCTGGTTGGCGCTCCTGGTATGGGATTTTGCCTTCCAGTATCAAGTGACTCTTCAGGCAATACATCCCTTCAGGTCAAAACATTGTGGTAGACACTCTTGAGCAGGTCTTTAACTCAATCCCATGAATGGATGCTTCACAGGGATGCATTTCTGGATAATGTCCACCAGTGGGGTACTCCTCAAGTAGATCTGTTTGCTTCCCCTCTGAACAGACAACTTTCTCTATTTTGTTCCAGAGTCCCAGGTCCTTTGGTGTGGAAGATGGGCACCCCCTTTCTTCTTGGAAGGGGATGTTTCTTTATGCATTCCCTCCCCCTCCTCATATTCCAAACGTCCTGTTCAAATTCAACAGGATGCTATTAAAAATCTTGATGGTGACTCCATTCTGGCCGCAACAGCATTGGTTCCCTCCTCTTCTGCATTTAGCCAAAGGCAGTCATCACAAGTTACCTGACAGGGTGGATCTAGTCACAAAAGACAAGGCATCCCTCATCCATCCCCACCTGTCCACTCTTTTACTGACACTGTGGGTGATAGGATTTTGATTCCACATAGACACCTTTTTTATGAGGACATGCTGAGGGCACCTCAGGAGGCCCACTACTAGGAAATCCTATTTATCCAAATGGAAGAGGTTTCCTGTTTGGTGTCAGTCACTTAACCTGGACCCGCTTACTGTGGATGTTCCTCTGGTTCTGTCTTGTGTGTGTGAGTTGCTCAATGCTGGTTTGACCTATTTCTCTATTAAGGCCCACTTATCAGCTATCTATGCTCGTGTTCCTTTATCTCCTCCGTTGGCTTCTAGATTTGAGACTAAACCGTTAAAGGCATCCTTCGTATGAGACCTCCCAGGAAGCCTGTTCCTCCTCCCTGGGATCTTAATTTTGTTTTGGAGAAGTTGACTCTGGCTCCTTTTGAGCCAGCTGCTTCAGCTTCCTTGCAGCATTGTTCTTGGAAGACTGTTCTTTTGTTAGCACTTACTTTTACCAGATGGGTGTCTGAGCTTCAAGCCCTTAACTCATTCAGTTCAATGAAGCTCAGTAACTTCCAGTGGGTAGAGCCTAAGCCTTTTGACAGAATCAAATTATATCCTCATATTTCAAACAGATGCTCATATCTCTGGAACCATGAGGGTTATGAAAGAAGTAAACATGCCAAACTCTTCAGCACAAACTATTTTATAGTGGTAGTATTCTTTAGGTTTTAGATTTTAAACATACTTTTATAAGTGACAGTAAACAAGTAACTATTAGTTGTAAAATTCTGTAAACAACTTACAATAGCTCAGCAATCATAGCTCAGCAATCACTCGTGACAGCAGCATTTTATTCATATATCTGAGAGCTTTCATATGAGGCTAAGGGAGTTCTGTCTGTGTTACTTGGTTGTTGAAATATTTAGAAAAATGTGAAAATTATATCTATATAAATTAATATCATAAAAACAGCAGTTAACATTTATTTACCTGCAATATACAGAGGTCAAATATTAATGCAGTTGAATTTGCCGTTGTATAAGCTTTAAGGTGAAATCTTTAAAAAAAACTTGTACATAGCATGGTTTTGGAGTTATTGATGCAAATATGAACAAGCAGTATCTGACGCCTGGAGGGGTCAGTAGGAGTTAACTGCAGATGCACCTAGAGGCATCACTCAGATGTAATGAGTCAAGGCTTGTCCTCCTTTTTTGATGTATCATAAGGACACAGTGTTCTTGCGTACTAATCCTCCTTTTATGCCTAAGGTGGTTAATGAGTTGTCACTTAATCAGTCTAGTCTATTCATTTGCCTATTTTTTTCCCCTCACTGCATTCTGCCAGTGAGAGTGCTGCATACTTTGGACATGCATTGACAACTCAGATTTTATTTAGATACGACTAAGGCTTATTAAAAATCTGATTAGTTTCTTTTCATCCTAGGTCCTTTGGATTAGCTGTATCTAAGAAAACTATTTCTTCTTGGATTTCAAAGGCTGTTTCTTTTTGTTATACTTTTCATGCTAAGAGCTTTCCTTCTTCTGTAAAGGCTCATTCTACTAGAGCTCTGGTTTCTTTTGGTGCTTTTTTCAAGGGGTTGTATATTCTATTCTTGAAGCAGATACCTGGACTTCTGTGCGTACCTTTTACCAAGCACTACAAGTCAGATGGTATTTCCAGAGCTAAGCTGGTTTTGCTAGGGCCATTCTTCATGGCTTCTTAAAGGGCTCTACTGCTTCTTCCTCCTCCCAAGTTTGTTCTTGAGCTTTGGCACTCTCCCATAAGTTAAGAATACTGCAGACAGTCAATGGAAGGACACAATACAATTGTGTAAAATCTTACCATAACAGTATCTATCCTTTCCTTCACTGTTGCAGTGTTCATTCACTCCGTCACTCCTTCGCCCCCTGGTCCTTTTCCTTCATGGATGTACGGGTTACCTCCTGGGTTTTCTTAGACTGATGTTCCTACTAGGGCAGTCAGTTCTGAGGATTGTAAGTCTGGATGTTACCTTTATGTCCTATGCTACATGAGGAGCATACGTGTGATGTTTGAAATAACTTCAAGCAACATTAGGCTTTGGTATACTGGCCAGATGTTGGGCTACCCATGGCAGGGAATCCCATAAGTTAAGAATACTGCAACAGTGAAGGAAATAACATCTGCTGTTAAGATTTTACACAGCTGTGGTTTCTTTCTAATTTAACACTAATGATGGATCTGTCCATTCAGGCACTTTTGTAACAGGTCCAAAAGTACCTCTCTCTTCTCTACAAGGAAGGAATGTTCCAAAATTAAGATCCATGCTTCTGCTATCTCTGCATGTCTTCTCCTGTCCTTTCCCAATTATGCTGATCCACACTTGAAACAATTCTTGAAAGGAGTGTTTTACCTCAGACCACCAAGACAGGAACCAATACCCTTCTGTGATATAAACTCTTTTTGAGAAACTTGCAGTGCCCCTACCCCTTTGATCCAGCAGCATTAGTCCCTGTCAGACTACTTGCATGGAAGATGGCCCAATTGCTAGTACTCACTAGTACATCACAAGACATCTCCATGTTGCAGGTCCTGACTGATGTGCAGAGCTTCTTTCCCCTGATTTCCAGGGTCATTCTGAAGATTCAGGACTTTCCAAAGAGCATTATGGTGATTCCCTTTTCCCAGGCAGCAGTGGTTCTCCCTCCTTTTGGAAATGACCAAGGGCAGATGTTCTTCATCTCACATTGCTGCAGTCATAACCTGTGGGTAGTCCGCTGTCCTCGGTCGGCCCGAATACCAAAGTATTAGGCTGGCGTCGGTCATGGGCGCTCAGATCTGACGTCAGTGCGTCCCAGTATTAAAGCGCATGACCTACGTCATATCCTCAGTCTTTTTTGCCGCATGGTCCGAAGCAGAAGCAGCGTTTGTAAGTGCTGTTCGGCGTTCTGAAATTTTCATATTTCGAGTTTCAGACCGAAACCAAGTTGGGCTAAGTACCCCGTTGGGGAATATTTTTGTTTTTTCTTGCCTCAGTTAATTCCGGATGTCAGAAAAAGTGAATAATTGTATTTCTTGTGGGAAACAAATACCGCATAGGGATTACCACTCTCTTTGTATTCCTTGTTTGGGGCCTGAGCACAACGTAGTCGGGTGTCGCTTTTGTGCTAGGTTTAATAAGCGCACCATTAAACGTAGGTTAGATTGCGCTAGGCTTGTCTTTGGGAAGCGGTGTAATTACAATATGCCGTCGGATCCTCCGGCGCCCGCTTCTGCTAAGAAGCGCAAGGATAAGTCGTTAAGGTCCAAGCAGGATGAGTCATCCGTTCCGGACGCCGGTTCTTTAGAAACTACGCTGGAAGCTGTAGATCCAGCCGAGGTTTCAGCTGAGTCTCAGGGGGAGACTTTAATTTTGCAAGATGTGGCCTCACAGGAGTCAGGTCAGGCTGAAGGGGCCTCTCAGGTTGCTGTACTCCCTTCTTTGCCTAAGGTGGTTAAGCCTTCTCCTTCAGTCTCTAAGGTACCTTCTAAGGGCAGGCCTGGTTTGCCCTCCTCAGGTGTCAGTCCTAGTTCTGCAGGCTCTGTGCCTAAAAAACATGCTTAAAATGGCAAAAGATTTAATTTCCTTAATCAGGGGTTCTATGCCCCCTCCAGATAAGAGGCCTAGGGTGGAGCCAGAAGTGGAAAGTTTGGAACAGGTTTCAGATTACTCAGAGTCTTCGGCTGAAGACACTCAGGATTTTCCTCCTTATTCAGATTCGGACGCAGAGGATTCCAGTCCTTCTGCTTCTCCTCCAGAGGATTTTTCCTTCTCAGAAACCTTGCATTCTATGAGGGAGCATTTTAAATGGGAAGGTCAGGATTTCTCATTCGAAAGAGGCTTAGGGAATTTTTGTTTTTGCCTCAACATCGGCCCTTAGCTATACCTCCTGTTTTGGATGTTGTTCAGGATGTTTTCTCTGAGGCTTCCCTTAATCCAGACTCTTTGCCTCCTGCATCAGTTAAACCTGATAGGTATTACAGGGTGCCTGAGGCTCATAAATATCTGTATAAGAGCCCAAGGGCTGACCCAGAAACTATTAGTCAGGGTCCTAAGGGTGTCAGGGCTTCTGTTGTAAAGAATCCAGTTCCTATGGATAAAGAATCTAGAGCTTTGGATAGGTGGGGTAAAAAAGTGTACACCTCCTCCACTCTAGCAATGAGGGCTTTGAATTGCCAGTTTCATATGTTAAAGTACCAGAATTTTCTCCTTACTCAATTAAAATCTAAGGTAGATGCTTTAGCAGAGGGCATAGAGTGTAAGGAGTTACAGGAGTTGGTTCATGCCTCTGATCAGGTGGGTAAGCATTCCTTGCAGTGTGGTTTCGATGCTTTACAGGCTTCTTCCAGGGTGGCTGCCACTGGATCAGTTATTCGCAGGCACGCCTGGCTTAAGGATCAGAGTTTGTCAGAGCATGTTAAAGCTAGAATTTTGGATGCTCCTTTACAGTCTGAAGTTTTGTTTGGTCCTCCTGTGGAGTCTATTTTAAAGAAAATGGAAGACAAGGCTAAGTCTATGCAGACTGTTAAAGATTTTTTGCAGGTGCAGCCCCCTAAGTTTAGCAGAAATTGGCCTACTAAGGGATGGGCTTACCCTTCTTCTGATTTACAGTCTAGGGGCAGATCTAGACATGGTAGGGGCAGAGCTCAGGGTTCTTTCAGGCCTAGAACGTGGAGTTCCCCTGCACCATCTACAAGTGAGGGCAGGGGCCAGTCCTTTCGTAATCAGGCCCAATGACCTGCATCTTCAGCTGCCAGATCCCTCCTGTCTGGCAGCTCCTTTGGGAGGAAAGTTAGCACTTTTCAAGCAAAACTGGCTTTTAGTCACCCAGGACAAATGGGTACTGGACATTATAAATCGAGGCTACAAGTTTTATTTCCACACATTGCCTCCTTTCAAAGGCATGCCAGACGTTCCTCCTCAGCAAAGAGTAGAGGCTCACAAACAGATTTCTTTACTTCTTCAAATGGGGCTATACAGCAGGTCCCTTTGTCAGAAGTGGGCCTAGGATTTTATTCTCGCCTGTTTCTTGTACCAAAGAAAGGGAACACTTGGAGACCAATTTTGGATTTATCTATCCTCAACACATACCTGGACATTCCAAAATTCAAAATGTTGACGTTGCAACAACTTCTGCCTCTGTTGGGCAAAGACCACTGGATGGTAACTCTGGATCTCAAAGAGGCGTATCTTCATGTTCCTATCAGACCCAGTTGCAGGAGATTCCTGCGTTTTCGGGCTGGGACTTTACATTATCAGTTCTCTGCATTGCCCTTTGGCTTATCTACTGCGCCCAGGGTGTTCACAAAGGTTCTGGCCCCGGTGATAGCCTTCTTAAGATTAAGAGGAATACAAATTTATCCTTATTTGGATGATTGCCTGATTCTTGCTCAAGACGAAAACAAGCTTCTTCACCATCTACAGTATGTTATGGCAGTGTTAAGGTGCCTAGGGTATTCTGTGAATGAAACAAAGTCCAGTCTAGTACCCTCTCAGGAAATGTGCTTTCTGGGTGTGAGACTGAATACCTTACTTGCCTTACTGAATATGTTTTGACCAGTAACGTTTTTTATTTTCAAAATTCATGTTACTGGCAAACAAAGGGTACTGCTATGGGTGCATCTTTTGCACCCATATATGCAGACCTTTTCATGGCATATATAGAAGAAATCATTATTTATGATTACAATCATAATATCTATATGTGTGAGATGGACATTTGGCGTCGTTATCTGGATGACTGTTGGTTGGTGTGGAAAGCTGATGAATGTTATCTTATGGAGTTTCTTGAGTATCTTAATGACAATGTATGGGGGATAGAATTCAAGCTGACTTATCATTTGTCCAGAATAGTATTTCTCGATGTGGAAATCATGAGAAATTGGGACAATACATTGTCAACCAGTATGTTCAGGAAATTCCCTGAATTCAACTCATTATTACATGCTACCAGCTTCCACCCACAACATGTCATCCAGAATATACCCAAATCACAATTCTTAAGAGCTAGAAGAATCTGTTCTAACCAACAATCATTCCTTGAGGCTCAGGAGGATTTGACACGTAGATTTATCAGCAGGGGTTATCGTCCAGGTCATGTGCATTTAGCCAAAAGATCTGTGTTCAATACAAATAGGGAAGATTTGTTACTATACAAAGATCAAAATGATACTCTTAAGCCACAACCAATACGTCTGGTAACTACATATGGACGTAATACACAGGGTTTCAAAGACATTATAAACAGACATTGGAATGTCCTGAAAGCTGATCAGAAACTTAATTCTCTACTTCCTGAGACATGTTCGTTTTCATTCAGAAGGGGACAGACCATTGGCTCTAAACTTAGCCATTATAAAAGAGTTGGTTCTGATCCTTCCCCTTTCACCCAGTTGTCTATTTCAGGTAAACCTATTGTTGGATGCATGCCCTGTGGGCACTGCTCCTTTTGTATACGTGTCTTACGCACTTGTGAATTTAGTAGTAAAAATACTTCAGATGTTTTTGACATTAATTTTTGGGCCAATTGTAATACTGAGTGGGTCATCTATCTGGTGACCTGCAACTGTTCTGCTTTTTATGTCGGAAAGACTTCCAGAGCCTTCCGTCTTAGAATTTGTGAGCATTTGAGTGACATCAAAAACAAACGCATAAGTAATGCATTATATAAACATTGTTTAATACATGCTTCTGCTTCATTTAAGTTTGTTATTATTGATTGTATTAAGGGGAAATGTAAAGACAAACATTTTTGGCAACAATTGTTAAGCTCCAAGGAAAGAAGGTGGATTATAAAACTTGGAGCTTTGTTCTCACCTGGCCTTAATGACCAATTATAACAAGTTTTTATGCTTGGTTTTGATTGGTCCCTAGGCATTGTTTAATCATTTATATATGTATGCATTTTGATACTTTGGTTTTTTATTGATCTTTTTGTATCTCACTGAAGAAGGCTCCTCGGAGCCGAAACCGGTTTGAATATTTGTGGTTTTTTCCACCATGGACTTATAAGGTGTAATTTTTTTCACCTTATTTAATAAAGAAATTTGGATGCGACTGTGGCCCACACTTGCTGGCTTGTTGTGTTGTCTATTACTTCTGTTTGGCCGTGCAAGGGTTCCACGGGCAATTGTCTTTTGTTTGGACTGAATACAGCTTCCCAGATGGCTTTTTTGACCCCGGACAAGCAAAGAAACCTTACACTTTACTTCCAGCAATTGTCTCTACGGTCCAGGCTGACTGCAAGGACAGTTCTTCAAGCCTTGGGGTTCATGGCATCTTGTATTCTGGTGCTTCCCAATGCCAAACTGCATATGAGGAAGCTACAATGGTATCTCAAAAATGTATGGACACAACACTGCCACGATCTGGACACTGTCATTCAAATAATACCTTGCATTCAAAAGGAATTTTTGTGGTGGGCTCAGGAATGTCACCTAAACAAGGGACTCTCTGTGACCCGACCAGAGGCGAGTCAGATCTTAACGACAGATGCCTCGGACAAGGCTTGGGGAGCACACCTCAATGGAAAGTGGGTTCAAGACACGTGGCCTGCCAGACTTCAACATTTACATATCAACTTGAAGGAGATGTTAGCAGTCCAATTTGCATTGATGGCTTTCAAGGATTTACTTCACCGGGACAAGTGTTGATTCAAACAGACAACACAACTGTCATGTGGTACATCAACAAGCAAGGGGAACCCATTCGTACCCTCTTTGCAGACAAGCTATGATTCTGTGGGAGACTGCTCTCAGTATGCACCTCACTCTTCAGGCAAGGTTTCTGCCAGGAGCACAGAACTCCTTAGCAGATGTTTTGAGCAGACAGATGGTGGATCCCCACGAGTGGAAGTTGGATCCTCATGTATTTCGACAGTTGACAGTGATATGGGGACTCCAGACATAGATCTGTTCGCTTCTCCACTGAATTTCCAGTTGCCAAAGTTTTGCACAAAGATGTTTCATCCCACAGCTTGGAAAGTGGATGCTCTATCATTCAGTTTGAGCAATCTTCACGTCTATGCCTTTCCTCCTCTGCCTCTCCTTCCCAAGGTGCTCTTGAAGGTCAGACAAGACAAGCCCTCCATGATTCTAATAGCTCCAGATTGGCCTCGACAGCACTGGTACCCTCTGCTGAGGAGTTTAGTACGGGAGCCTCCTTGGCCTTTGCCTTCAATTCCACACCTTTTGTCCCAGGCGGGCAATCATTTCCTCAATGTCAGGATTCAGTCCCTGCATCTAACAGCCTGGCATATTCTGTTCTAGAACCTGGAGGGTCGCAGCTTCCTCAACAAGTTTTGAATGTTATTTTGGAGGCCACAAGGCTTAGTACAAGGAAAGTTTATGCTGATAAATGGAGGAGATTTTTTATTTGGAGCACAGCAAGGGGTTTTGATGTTTCCAGGCCTAATTTGAGTGTTTCTCTTCAATATCTTACAGAATTATTAGACAAAGGTTTGTCTTTCTCCTCTGTAAAAGTTCATGCTGCAGCCATTTCTGCTCACTATGACTGTGACCCACCATTATTCTCTCATCCTTTGTTTAAACAATTCCTTAGAGGGGCAAAGAACATAAGACCCCCACGTAGAGCTCCTACTCCTTCCTGGGATCTCAATTTTGTGTTGGAAAAACTTACTTTACCTCCTTTTGAACCTGCAACTACGTCTGAGTTAAAGTTTTTGTCTTGGAAGACTGCTTTTTTGTTGGCCATTACGTCTGCTAGAAGGGTTTCTGAATTGCAGGCTCTCATGGCAGTTGAGCCCTTCCTGATTTTTCATAAGGATAGGGTATCTCTGCGTACTAACCCTACTTTTATGCCTAAAGTGGTTTCAAATGTGGCTCTGAACCATTCTATTAATTTGCCTACTTTTTATGCTGATCCCCAAAATAAAGGGGAGAAAATTTTGCACACTTTGGATATTCACAGGCAGTTGCGTTATTATTTGAGCAGGACTAAAAGTTTCAGACAGTCTCAACAGTTATTTGTTTCTTTTGCTTTGAGCTCTCAGGGGAAACCTATTTCTAAACAAACTATTTCTAAGTGGATTGGTCATTGTATTGCCTTTTGTTATTCTCATCATGGTAAGGAGATTCTGGCTGGAATCAGACCTCATTCCACTAGGGCTACTGCCACTTCTACTGCTTTTTTGAGGGGAGTGGCTACCAAAGATATTTTGGAAGCAGCTACTTGGAGTTAAGTGCACACTTTTTCTAAACATTACCATCTCCCTCTTTATTCCAAGTCTAGGGCTGGGTTTGCCACTGCAGTCTTGCAGGGCTTATTAGCAGCCCCCAATGCTTTATGATTTGGCCAACCTACCTTTACTTTTGCTTTGGGATTCTACCCACAGGTTATGACTGCAGCAATGTGAGATGAAGAACATAGTACAGTTTTGTACCTACCATAAATGTAGATGTTCGAAGATCCACATTGCTGCAGTCCAATTTTCCCTCCCTCCTTCCCCTCTGTAGTTTGCAGTGTTTGTTTGTTTAGGTTGTAGATATTGTTTGTACATGGGTTTTGGAGGTTTTTTCTATTTTAGGCTGTGGCCTTTCTTTTTGGGCCTTCTGACATCTGGGGCAAGAAAAGACTGAGGATATGACGTCGGTCATGCGCTTTAATACTGGGACGCACTGACGTCAGATCTGAGCGCCCATGACCGACGCCAGCCTAATACTTTGGTATTCGGGCCGACCGAGGACAGCAGACTACCCACAGGTTATGACTGCAGCAATGTGGATCTTCGAACATCTACATTTATGGTAGGTACAAAACTGTACTTTGCCATACTCTTTTTCTCAGACCTGACCTCCTAGCAGAAGACTGGGTGTTTGATGCATCCCAGCTTGAAACCACTTCAGCTGACTGTGTGGGTGATAGTTTTAGTACATTTTAGTACCTTAGTTTTAGTACATTTTAGTACCTTCAAGTCAGTTATCTTGTTTTGATATTCAGCAGGTATTAAGTGAGGCAAAGATACCTACTGCTAGTAAATTGTATATTAGAAAATGGAAAATGATTTCTAGTTGGTGCAAGGGCAAGAACAAGCAACCTTTTAAGGCTAGTATTTCTCAAGTTTCTGCAATATTTGTGGGTTATTCTCTGGCCTTTCGTGCTCCTCTATCAAGGTATATTTGGCTGCCATTTCAGCATGTCTGCCTATCGATCCTCCCTTTTCAAAGCATATCCATGTTAATAAGTGTTTGAAAGGGGTGTTATGTATCAGGCTTTCTAGAAAACCGGTGTCTTTTCCTTGGGATCTTAGCTTTGTATTAGAAAAATTAAAAACTTTGTATGAGAAAAATTAATTATTGATCTATCTGGAGCCAGGATCCGCCAAGTTACACACGCACTCAAGTCACTACACCGCAGGTACCAGTGTGATTCTGTTGTAGACCATGTAAGTGTTAACCTGAGATGCACTTCCCTGGACTAAATGAAAAGAAACCTTGTTTATCTGTCCAGTTATGCCTGTCAGGCAGGTATATGCCTTCCACTGAGCAGCATTCTACCTTCACAAAGGATGAATCCACAGTATGAACAAAAGAGGAAGGACTTCAATAACTGGCTTAGTTTCTGGTGTCTTTCCAGGAGGGATTCAGTATTTGTCAGCATGGGGGGAACATGGTTAACAGACCATGTTGCTTTGCAAAGGATGGTCTGCACCTGTATCCCCTAAGCTGCTGAATATTAGCTAAAGCTTTATCCACCCCCTTAGACCCATTTTTAGGCATTGCCAAATTAACAAACCTTGCCAACATAGCAAATAAAATTTAAAGAAGCCTAAAGGTGTTACTACTCAATGCTAGGAAATTAAACAAGAATCTCCACACCCTGCAAGCTATCCTTACTCTGGAGAATATAGACATCTGTGCTGTTACCGAGACATGATTTAAATTCACAGAAAGTACTCCGTCAGTGCAAGGCTTCAGTGCCTTCCACACATTAACTCCATCACCTGCACAGACAGGGAAAAAAGATGGAGGAGTTTCAGTCTGTTTTAGCAACAAGCATAATTGCACGTTTGTTAAACAGGATGATACGCTGGAATTTATCCACGTGCAAATCACCATAGACAAAGTGCAATACCATATCGTAGCAAGCTATAGGTCACCCTTTATGTCCCTAGAATCCCATAGCTCATACCTAGACCTACTGGAGGCATTCCCTATTAAACCAAATATCCTATTCATGGGAGACTTTTAACTACCCCTATATATGCTGGATAACATAGACTGCCTAATACAGGTATTTTCCAAAGCAAACTAGACCCTGTTAAGAGACAAGATAAGAAATCCATCCAGTGCCTCTCCTAACCCTGAGGGCACAATAACCTATGTGGAATTGTTCACAGAGACCCTGTACAACCATGTAAATGGCTGTATAGAGGCTGCTTTATTTACTAGACGTAAGGCCAAAACCAACTATAAAAACAAACCACACTGATGGCATCCTAACCTTAATAGGCTATATAACAAAAGGGAAACAAATGGCTAAAATCAAGAAGTGCAACTCTCATAATGACAGGAACTCTCTAATTGACCTAAACAGCAAACTAAGAGGACTAATTAAACAAGGCTAATTCCAAGGCCAAGATAGGCTTACAGGCTAAAGACAACCACAAGGCCGTCTACAGACATGTCAGAAACCTCAAAGGCAGCACACATCACTGTGTGCTGAACTGGTGGCCAATGGTGCCACCTTCACTGAGCAGAGTGACATAGCCAATTTGCTGGCTGACAAATACCACAACTAGTAACAGGAAGCAGGTCCTAGTGGCACTCGCTAATGCCAAAAACATAGCTGCAGTGGCCCCCAATATCCCACAGGACCACTTGAGTCACTTTACTGTTACAGCCTCATAACCATTTTTTTTTTACGGTGAGAATTTAAGACTGCAACAGTTATTCCACTTCACAAAAGTGGACCATCAACTGACCGCAGAAACTGTAGACTGTTGGTCTCAGTAGTCTAATATGCAAAGCCATGGAGTGAATTATCGTGGAAATGATTAGCAAAGACATAGGCAACCTTCATGCACTGGATCTAACCCAGTTTGGCTTTGTCAGGGGAAAATCATGCCTACTAAACCTCGTTCGTCTTCTTTGGAAAAGGTCAACCAAGGCAATGGATGAGGGGAAAACAGTGCATAGTGTCTAACTGGACCAGGACAAGACATTCAGTACAGTATCCCACTCTGGTATAGTTGACAAACTCACCGAAAAGGACGTAAACGCCTATATAACTCACTGGATTGCCAGCTTGGCTCACAGCCAGGACCCATGAGGTCAGAATTGGTGATGCCACCTACACCAAGACCGGTCAGTTGGGTACCTCAGAGCTCTGTGCTGGGACTGCTGCTGTTTGGCATATACTGCTTGGAGGTAGATGGTAATGTCAAGTGCCTTTGGCTGGCCATATTTGCAGATGACTGCAAATTGTATGCAGTCATATATTACCCCCTCTTAGAAGAGGGTCTAACACAAATAACCGGTGCCAAAGTCATGGACTAAAACTCGATGCCAAGAAATGCATTACAGTGGCTTTTGGGAAAACTGCCAACCCAGTCTGATTACTCCATCAATAAGACACCCCTAAGGATTGACCCAGTAGTCTAGGATCTGGGAACATATGCAGACAGTAATCTGGCCTTTGACCAACATGTGCCATGGTAGTAAGAAAATCATTCTATGTCACCCAGCTTAAGTACGGGTATGGCATCCAGGTCTAAGGAAGCCATAGTGCTTTTTTATTCAGCCCCTGTCAAACCCTTCATTGAGTATAATGCCCCCTTTGGCATGTATTTGACCAAATATATGCAGCATTTGGAACTCTCACAAAGGTTCCTTACCAGTAAAATCCAAGGTGTAAACATATTGTCCTATGCAGATTGCTGTAAAGCCCCGTCTCTGTACTCTGCTACATCTATCTCTGTCATACAAGGCATCTTTGGATCCAGCTCTGGTGGACCTTTTTTGCACATCCCCAAAATGAGCCGCATCTGAACGACTAGATTCAAGGATTTAAATTTTGCTTGTGACATTGATAAGACATGTTGTCGAGACTGATGTGTCTCAGGATTCCAATGCTGTGGAACAGGCTCCCCATCTATGTGGAGCAGAGTGCATTCTTAATCCTATTTAAGCGTAAACTTGACCAGTAGAAGGGAAATTGGAAATTTACCCCATGCCTAGCCCCCATGTCTCTGTTAGGCTGAGAAATACATTTTCATCCATTCCTCAACCGATGGGTCTCAGATCCAACATCAACTCTGACTTGGTCGCTTTTACTAGACTCAAAATCCCGCTCTTGAACTCCTGCCTTTACCCATAATGCCCCACTCTCTTGGTATACCTCAGATCTCGGTTGCTGCCACATTGTTTGGACTCAGATCTCTGCTCCTGAGCTCTGGAGGTTAACAGATAGCCTTGTATTCTTTTTTCTTGTTTTTCTTTTCTTTTTCTTTCTTTTTTTTTTTTTTTTTTTTTTTGCATTTAGCATTGCTTTCCCCTTCTTTCCTTTACCTGTAGGTAGACCTTATTTGTCTTTCTATCCATTACCTTTACTTTTTTCTTGCCCTTCTCATCAGGCCTTTCTACCCATTTTAGGCTATTCCCCCACATACCGTTGTAGATATCCTTTCTATCTACCTGATTTAGGGTATCTTTTAAAAATATTATTTTCTTTCCTAACAACAAACAAAAAAAAAAAAAAAAAAAAAAAAACTTCATCTTAGGTTTGTTTTTGTCAATATGGCCGACAAGCTTACAGGTTTTAAAAAGCGCATCTCATGTGGGCATAAGATCCCTAACTTGGATGCCCACAAGGAGTATGTATATTGTTTGGGTGCTACTCAGCTAGATGTGGACTGTTCTGTTTGTTCGGGGTTCAACTCCCATGCTTTAAGTGATAGAAGGAATAATCTCATTTTGAAAGGCTTGCTACCTTCTTCTGTTGTTTCTGCCTTGGCTGGGGCTCATACCTCTTCTAGTAAAACTGACAAAGGGAAGACTAATTCGGCTGCTAAAGAAGGGGAGTCCAGGAAATCCTTGATTGTTCTCCCCATTTAGCTCGGACTTCTGAGCTGCCAGCTGAAGTTAACAAAGTATCAGATCAGACATCTTCCTTGGATCCTACTACACCGAGATTTAAGTCTTCTTGGATCCAATCTTCACTTTTCATCCTGTGTCTGATGTCTCCTCAGCTCCATATGCCCTTCTTACAGGAGACGCATAGAAGATCTTCCTGACCACCTTCTACTGCTTTAATCCCTTAGGGTTTCTAGTAGTTTGTCTGAGGTAGAGATGGATAGGATCATGAGGATGTCTCTTGATGCTCAAATTCAGATTGGAGTTATTCCGGTTCCATTTGACATTGGACCTGTGAGCCTGCCCCTTCTCTCAGCATCACATCTCATATCCTTCTCTGATCTGACCAGTGGTTTTGGTGCCGTTGGTTCAGAGATCTTTGAGGATGTCCTTATCTGATCTGAAAACTGCTCAGTTTTCGACTGACCATTCCCCTGAGTTGAATGACTCTGACCTCTTGAAGCAGGATGACACTCAGAGCTGAAGCTTTGGCACTGGCTATAGGGGTTTGGGATTCTCTCTGAAACTTTGAGACATTCTTGCTAGCATTGGATAGCTCGTCCCCAACTCCATCCTCAAGGCAGAAATCCACAGGGTTACAGAGGTTGGCGTCAGTGCAACCGGCTGCTGTTTCTCCTGGACCTTCTGCCTTTGAGGGTGTGGAGAGGGTTTTCTCTTTACCCAGCGAAAAGACATCTTTAACTTCAATAGCAGAATGCATTGAAGAGTCCTGAACTCGAAAGCTCTGCTTTGTTATTGTGCTTGCCTGTTTTTTTTATTAAACTTTGGATGTTGGACATCTGTTTTTTTTATTCTATTGACATCTTTAACAACTTCAGGTTCTGCTTTCCTTCCACTGACTTTGAGCACTAATCCTATCATGCCTACGCCACTGGACAGCCATGCTATACAAGCCTTCAGCCAGTCCTCATCAAGGACTTCCCACCTTCTTGTGATACTTCATCAGACCATTCCACTGGTGAGGTTCCTAGGAAGAGAACATGCAAAAGGAGGCACCTAGATTCCCATCAGGAATCATCTGCCACCAAAGACATGGACTTAGATGAATGAGGAGGTCCCCCGGATCTCCTCTTGACGATGTCTCCTTTTGGAGAGATCCTAGAATTTAGACAGTAGGATGGTCACTGGCCCAGCTACATCTTTGGTGGTTCCCACTGGCCGATGAGTTAATCAATTTTATCTCACGCCGAGCATGGAAGGAACCTGATACAGTGGAACCTATGCTTAAAAGGCCAGACAAGTTTCTTGCTCCTCCTAAAGATAGGGCCCACTGGAGCAAGGGAGTCCCAGTAGATGCCATGGTGATGGTGGCAACCACTAAGAGAGAGCTTGCAGAACAGAGCTAGTCTGTCCATCCCCATAATAGAGAGTCTATGGCCTTGGACAGATTTGTTAAGTGCATTTATGCCTCAGCAGCCTTTGCCCTTAGGTCACCGAACAATTTGATACATTTCATCAGGCTACAAAGGGATTTGATCAAGGAGCATTCCACATTTTTTTCTGGGTCTATGTTTGTGGAGGACCAGAAGAAAGCTTCTTCCCAACTGGCCACCCTACAGTCCATCTGCAGTGTGCCCATGAGGTTGATCTGTCATGCAGTTGGGGATAACTGTAGGGCTTCGGGTTCAGGCATAGCATCAATAGACATGCCTGGATCTGCTTGTGTGATTTTTGCCGAGCCCTTCAAGTCTTCATTTATCATTGCTCCCTTTGATAGATCATCCTTGTTTGGCCCCAGAGTTAAAGAAAACCATCTGCAGAAGTGAGCAAGACAGAAAGACCCTGTCATTGGGATCCATTTTTCTACTCAGAGATCCTTCTCCAGGAATCAACGAGCTAGTAAAAAGATGTGGTTTTGCAAGTCCCAAGAGCCTTTCCAGGAATTAGGAGGAGATGGTTCTTCCCAGGCCAGAGAGGGGAACTCTTAATGGAAGACACTGTCCCTTGCAGCAGAGGTTGGCTGCAGAACCAGGGCTTCAGGGAGACCTTCTCTGATGGACCCTACCACTGATCCTGAAGGATTACCTGATTGCTGCATTCTGAAGGCATTGGGGGGGGGTGCTTACCTCTGCACCCAGAAGCCTGGGCATCCATCACAAAAGACACTTGGGTGAATAAAATCATATCCAGAGATTATTTCATACCATTTTCCCAAATTCCTCCAAAAATGATTAAGATCCCCGATGTTCCACCTAATCAGAGGGAAGCTGCAGCCTTGGAAGTAGAAAAGCTGTTAGAAAAAAGTCATCCAAAAAGTTCTCTCAGAGCAACAAGGATCTGGAACTTGCTCAAGATTTATTTATTTATTTATTTATTTATTTTTAAGAGCTAAAGAAGACCGTGAACTTAAAACCAATTCTGCATGTTGGTTTATTTATTTATTTATTTATTTTTAAGAGCTAAAGAAGACCGTTAACTTAAAACCAATTCTGCATGTTGGCAAACTTAGTCAGTGCATAAAATACTCAAGTTCTGTATGGTAACCGTTCAGTCTATTTTGCCTCTACTACAAAAGGACAACTTTATGTGCTTGATAGTATGCATCTTGAAACTCTATTGTATCAAAATGAACAGATGCTGCAGAAGATACCTGCGCTTTCGGCTGTGAGCCAGCCATTACCAGTTCAGAGTACTGCCTTTTGGTCTTACCATAACACCAAGGGTATTCACCAAATGTGTAGCGTTGATATCAGCTCACCTGTGACAGCGGGAGTCCAGGTATGACTAGACGATTAGCTTCTGACCACCCCATCCATCTGTTGATTCAAGCAAGAGATTGCCTGCTCCAGTTATGCCATCATTTGGGCATCACAGTCAATTACACCAGATCACAACTTATCCCCACACAGACCCTGGAATTCATAGGTGCTTGTCTAAACATCAACAAGGTAGATTTGCTTTCTCTGACAGGGGTCTGCACTCTCAGGTCATGAAGATAATCTCCGTTTCTTATCTGACAGCGAGACTAGTCCTCCAAGCATTAGGATCGATGGCAGCAGCGATAACTGTAGTTCCATTAACCAGGTATCAAATGCAAGTCCTTCAGTTTCCTCTTTCGGTACAGTGGTCTGTTGTTCAACATCTCTAAGCACCCCAGGCAAGACTTCCAAAGTTTGCAAGGAATATCTTTGGAGGCTTCATTAAGAAAAAATTTCTCTGGGTTGTCTCTCTGTTCTTTCTCAGCCAGTGGGCATAGTCACCATGGATGTCTCCCAGATTCGACAGGGGATACATCTCCTGGGAAGAACAGTACAAAGTGCCTGGTTCCTGGAAGAGGCCGATTTGCATGTCAGTGTCCTGGAAATGAGAGCTGTCCTATTAGCTGCAGGCTTTTCAATATTTTCTAGCTTCAGGGATGATTGCTGTACATACAGACAATATGTTTGTCTGTCAGGCAGTGAGAGTGTGGCAGCGGGCGATCTCTTCAGGTCCTTTTCTTTTTGTAATGCACATACTGGGGAAAACCATCATGCTTGCGGACAGACTAAGCAAGTTCATTTTGATGTATCGAGTAGTCTCGCAGTCATAGTGGCAGAAAAGATTTTAATCAATGGCAAGAACAAACTAAAATAGTCAGAAACACTTGAGGTAGCAGTATGAAAAAAATCATCGGGAGGCCAGCAATACTTGACTATTTTAATGAACATTAAGTGCTTTCGTTTCCAGATAGTGAAACTTAATCAAAACTAAAAACCAATAAAACATGCATCAGTATATAACACTCTTAACTATATAATATGAACTAAAAATAACCAATCACCATAGAAATGAATTAATCAATCAACAATTAGAAGCAGTGTAATGTTTTAGCTTTAAAATAGAATTGATAGAACAGGCTTTATTTATTCTTGGGTGGCTAGTAGCATTTAACAAAACCTGCTATTTAAATTCACAAACCTTAAGGTATTCTTTGGTAAACAACCCCTGTGTGCAGTGGTTACTAAACTGTGCAGTATGCTTATATAATGCATTTGTATCCCTTTTCTTCTTTATATCAAAAAGATGTTCATATTCCCATTCATTAAACTTTCAAGAGGTCTTCCCCACATAAAAAAAACTCACATAACTGACATTGGGCTAAATATGTCACTCTTCTGGAATAACATGTAAAATGCCCGTATAACTTGTATATTGTTTCATTTATACAACCATTCTCCCTTATTAAAATATTGACATTAGATAGTAGTAAAATTTTAGAATGCATTCATAAGAATTGGAAGTTTATTACAACTGATTTTGAATTTAAGAGTAAATTAGGTAAGGATTTGCAGATAGTTTTTCGAAAGGATAAGACCTTCAAAAATTATTTAGAATTTCATAAAACACCTAAGATGTTAACCTCACAAAAATTAGGGATGTGTAAATGTGGGAGGTGTTCCCAATGCCCCAGTATATTAATAAGAATATATATCCCACTCGCACTGAAGCCTCTCCGGCTGGGAAAACAGAAAAAGCAAAATCCTGTAGACGTCACCGCAGCGGAGAATGAGCAAGTTCCACTTGATAAAAAAGAAAATGAGCTTTTATTGATAAAACAAATATAAAATACGATGAGCGCTTTTGGCATAAACTGCCTTCAGATCGTGTATTGTAAAGACCAGCAATGGTTTAAATAACATTATAAAACAAATCATAATGAGGCTTTAGTCACTTTTTTTTTCCTTTGGTTTTTACTTCTAATCACAATGTAGCATCAGTGAACTTATTTGCATGAGCTAAGGAGAACAAGATCTTGTAATTGGTGCTTTGATGTTAGCGAATCATTTGTCTTACTAATGGTATTATATCCAAGCAAGATGCTTCTATGTTCTTCTAAGGGTTCAGAATTACTGTTCTGTTGACAACCAATCATGTACTTCACATTGGTTATTTCCAATCGCAGTACAGCCTTAGTAAGCTTATTTACATAGATTGAAATTGCTATTTGGCACTATAGCCAAGACCAACCAATCATATGCCACACTTTGGTTCTTACTTCCAGCCACAATGTAGCATCAGTAAACATATTTGCATAAAGTAGAACTGCTGTTTGATACTATAGTCAGAATCACTAAGAATTCTTGTATGTCAGTAAAGTTAATACCCATGTCAAGACTTAATAAGTACTTGATAAATATAGTTTCATACTGTTCTCCTTAGTTTCTACTGAAAATATCAATAGATCTGAAGCAAAGCTTCCAGTAGTTTCATAAAAGCAAGCTTTACACCTTAAAATATTAAGTTACATTCTTACCTTGCATAACTGAACACTTGTAGTTAGTGTACTAGCACAATGATGTGTAGTCCTATCTCACCTTCATTCTTACATATGGGATCGGAGCCGATCCTCAGCTCCGACTCGGCCTATTTACAAGCTGGAAGACTTCTGGTTGGCTCGTGGCTAGGTCTGTATCCCATGGTGCACCAGTACAATCCCCAGATCTAGTTTGCCACGTCAACGAGTTTGGTTGTGCTTCTCTTTGGCTCTGGCTAAGTGATTGCATTTATTTCCACTTTTACCAAATTTATTGGCTCTGTTTAGTTTAATACAGTTTAAAATAGTTAAAACTGTTACTGCTTATAGTAATCAGTTAGCGTAGTTGTTATTAGTGTTAGCTTTTTCTTGTGCCATTTGGTGCAATTTTTGGCCTTTGGTCCTTTCTAGCTTAGTTGGTATCCCGTGTCCTGGTTTTTCATAGATTAGTAGTTTAGGCGCCTTTTGCACACTGTTATACTGTGTGTGTTATTAGATAGCTAGAGTTTTTGGTGGTTTTCCGCTTGGTAATTAGCTGCGTTTATAGCTTGCTGTTAGCATCGTTGGATTTGCTACTATTAACAGAACTACATTCTGTTTGTGCTTTGGCATAAGCTTGAGTTTTTTACGAATTCCTGCTTATTACTGTGTTTACTGTTTGAGTGTGTGATACTTTCTGCTTCTCCAACTTTCTGGGTCTGTTGCAGTTAGAAGACCTTATCTCTTCCTTGGCCAGCTAGACCCGTTTAGGACCTAGTCCTCGTGGTGTCTTTTCCTTCCTACAGGGCTAGGCCCATTTAAATTAGAGGACCTAGTCTTCCTCCTCCTTTATCTCTGTGTGCATGTGTCCTCTACCGCAGAATGTCTAGAGAGAGTAAGGATCATAAGCCAACCGGCTTTAAGAAATTTATTATGTGCTCTCAAAATGTCTATAACGGATGGTCACGGTAACTGCGTTTACTGTTTAGGGGCCATCCATTTACAGGAGACCTGTTTTTTGCCATGCTTTCAGTCCTAGGGGTGTTGCAGGAAAGGAAGAACAAGCTAATCCTAAAAGGTCTTCTTAAACCTTCCTTTGAGGAAGATTTGTCTAGTTCCTCATCATCTTCTAAATCCACTAAGGGAAAGTCAACATCTTCTAAGAGGCCCTTTCCAGCACCAGCTGGTGTCCCGGAGCCACCTCCTTAAAGTTTTCAAAAACAGACAAGTCCACTGTCTCATTGGCTCCACAGACCTCGGGATCGACTGAAAGCGGTATTGTTATTGCAGGGTCGGTTCCAAGTATTTCGGAGCCGACCGCTGAAACTATTGAGACTGTTTCTCGGAGCCGGTCTATGAACCCTCTACCGGCCTCCTTGTTATTGAAGTCTCTCCTATATCTCAGAGATCCTGATCTCCTGCTAGGTCATCCAGGTCTTCCAGGAGTTTATTGGAAGAAGATGTGGAGAGGGTAGTGCTGAGACTTTTGAAGTCATCTGCTTTGCCTAAATTGCTGTTGGCTCCGACCCAGTCTGTTCCGGAGCCACTTGAGTCTCTGTGATCATTCCTCCTCCGAGTCATGCTGGTCTTTTGGAGCCAGAGTGCTTGGGTACCACTGGTGGAACCCTCGGCTCCAGCTCCCCCTGTGGCTGTTTCAGAGCCGAGTTCTGCTTCGACACTTTTGGTGCTGTCTGTAGTGTCTAGGGGACAAAGCTCTCCAGTCGGCCCCGGCAGGGATGCTTGGAACCGAACTTCTTCAGTTCTGAGTCTTCCTCTCGGCACGTTGGCTAGGGTGAGTTCGAACCCTACATCTGTCTCGGAGCCGATGGCTCTGGAGCCGACGGCATCCTCAGTCTCCTCGGAGCCGGGGAGGTCCTCGGAGCCAGAGAGGTTGGCATTCGAGATGATGAGGAATGTGCTGTCCCAATCGTTAGCTCCTACCAGAGGTACCGGCACTCTTCCCCCTAAAGAACCTACTTCTGTCTCTGCTCCTACTCCCTCCAGCGACAGGAGAGACAGTCAGCCTCAGGAGCCACCGACTGGTGGCCCCCACTCTTCCAAGACCTCCTTGGAATGTCCTTCTGAGGAGCCCCCATGGAAGAAGACTTGTAAGAGGAAGCATGTTGACTCCCAGGAGGAGTCTTTGACATCTGACACCTTGAGGAGTCGGAAGGGTCCCGCAAGTCATCCTCTGATGATGTCTCCTTCGTAGACATCCTGGAGATCCTTAAACAGAGGTGCAGCTGGCCCACTGTCACCCCCACTGATGAGAAGTCAGTGTACCTGAAGGCTTTCGGGTCTCAACCTTCTGCCTCTTGGGTGTCTCCACCCTTCAAACTGATGGGTTTATTTGAAAAGTGTGGGATACTCTTGATGCCGTGGAGCCAGTCCCCAGGAGACTGAACAAGTTCCTTTCTGCCCCTCCAGGAAAAGATTTTTTTTATCTAAAGGTGTGCCTGTAGATGCCATGGTGGTGGCAGCGGCCACAAAGAAGGAGCTAGCTGAGACGACTTCTGTTCATCCGCCGAATAAGGAGTCTCGAATGCTGGACAGATACAGGAAGCATATCTTTTCTTCAGAGGCATTGACCCTTAGATCGCTGAATTACTTTACTCACTTTACGAGGCTTCAGAGAGATCTCCTTAAAGAGTTAGGAGACTCTTTACAAGGTACATGTACTGAGGGAGTCCCTGACCAGGTTTCTGCCCAGTTGTCCACCTTGAACTCTATCGTCAACTCTTCCATGCAGCTTATTTCGTATGCAGACGATGGAGCGAGTAAAGCAGCGGGTTCAGGAATTTGTGTAACTTTGCGGAACCATTTGTCTACCTTTACCAATGCCCCCTTCGACGATTCCTCATTGTTTGGATCCAAGGTAAAGGACACTCTGACCCGGTGCGAGGAAGAAGGAAAAACACTCTCTGCCATGGGAGTATGTTTTACTGATGTTCATCGTGTTTCACTGTTGCAGTCATTACACTTGGGTTTTCCTGCTAGCAGGCGACCCGCAGTCGTCCCGAGTACCAAAGTCTTGGTCTGGATTCAGTTGCTGTCACATCTTCCCTGATGTCAGTGCGCCAGGGGTATAAAAGTTGCAACTGATGCCATTTTCTTAAGTCTTTCTTGCCGCGCGGTGCCCGAAGCAAAAGCATTTCGCAAGTGCCGGTCGGCCGGCTCCTGAAATTTTCAAAATTGAATTTCAGAACCGAAGTCTTCAATAAAGCTAAGTACCCCATTGGGTAAACTTTTTCTTGCTCCAGACTGATGTCAGTAAAAGTTAATAATTGTATTTCTTGTGGGAAGCAAATACCTCATAAGGACTTTCACTCTTACTGCATTCCTTGACTAAGCTCTGATCATGACGTTACTAGTTGTCTGTTTTGTGCTAGATTCAATAAACGCACTATTAAACGTCGGTTTGAATTTGCTTTACATTACTTTGGATGGAGATTTAATTATAAAATGCCGTCGGATCAACCGACGACCGGAATGTATAAAAAATGCAAAGACAAAGAGAGAGACAGGCATCTGAGGTCCAAAACCGACAACGAAGCCTCTTCTAGGCCAGTCGCCAGTTCTCAGTGAGGCGCTTTTGCAGCCCCTGACACCCACTACCTCAGAGCCACAGGCCGTAACCGGGAGCCATGTGGAGGCCCCTAGGCCTGTGGAAACTCAAGGTATTGGGCCCATGGAAACTATTCCCTCAGATGGGTCCGGAGCCACTGAGCAGGCACTGGCTTCTGAGGGTGTCTTCAGACCTTCACAGCTTACAATTAAGCCTACTACAGCAGCAAAGTCAAAGACAAGGAAACAAGTGCAGCATTCTCCAGAACAGTCATCCCTGCCAAAGAAACAGATGCTTAAAATGGCCGAAGACCTTATTACTTTAATCAGGGGCTCCCATCCCCCTCCTGACAAAAGGCCTAGGCAAGACACTGTTTATGATTCTTCTGATCAGGTTTCCATTTCCTCTGATTCTTCCTCTGAACAGGGCTATTCTCTCCCTCCTTATGAGGACTCTGATGCTGAATAGTCCATTCCTTCAGCCTCTCCGCCTGAGGATTATTCTTTTGGGGAAACCCTGCACACCATCAGGGAGCATTTCCACTGGGAGAGCCAGGATTACTCAGAATCCAAGAAAAGGCTCAGAGATTTCCTTTTATTGCCTCAGCACAGGCCCCTGGCTAATCCCCCTGTGCTTGATATTGTAGATGATGTTTTTTACTGAATCCAGTCTATCTCCAGATTTTTTACCCCCTGTACCATTAAAACCAGACGGGTACTACAGAGTCCCTGACTCTCATAAATTTCTTTACAAAAACCCCGCTGCAGACCCAGAAACAATTTCTCAGGGTCCTAAAGGGGTTAAAGCTTCCACTGCCAAAAATCCTGTCCCCTCAGATAGGGATTCCAGAGCTCTGGACAGATGGGGGAAAAGGTTTACACTTCTGCTACTTTAGCTGTAAGAGCTTTAAACTGTCAGTTTCACATGCTAAAATATCAACAGTATCTCATGTCATTGTTAAAGCAGAAAATGGTTACAAATACAGAAAGTCCTGACAGTAAAGAAATGCAGGAATTATTTCATGCAGTTGAACAAGTGGGGAAGCATAGTCTGCAATGTGGTTTTGATTCATTAAAGGCTTCTTGTAGAGCCGCAGTTACAGGCTCAGTTATTCGAAGACATGCTTGGTTGAAAGAACAAGGTTTGCCTGACCATGTTAAGGTAAAATTATTGGATGCTCCACTACAGCATGATACTTTGTTTGGTGTTAAGGCAGAAGAGGTGTTAAAGAAAATGGAGGATAAAGCAAAGTCAATGCAAACGTTGAAAGATTTCTTACAGGTTCAACCACCTAGATTTAGCAGAAACTAGCCTTCAAAAAACTGGTCCTTTCCAGTGTCAGACAGGCCACAAAGAGGCAGATACAGACGCCCAAGAGGCAGATCTCAGCCCCAAGGTGCCCACAGGCCTAAACAATGGGGTGCTTCAACCCCCAAAGGAGAAGACAAATCACAGCCTTATAGGAAACAGTCACAATGACTTCCCTCTGCATATGCCAAACTCTTACCAGTTGGCAGCACCACTAGGGGGAAAGCTAGCACTTTTCTCAAACAACTGGCACATGATCACCCAAGACCAATGGGTGCTGAATATAGTTTCTGAGGGGTACAGGTTCCACATCCACACGCTTCCAAACTAAAAGGTATACCAAACCTGCCACAAAACCAGTGGGCAGAGGCACAAAACAGATTGCTGCTCTTATGGATATGGGAGCTATTCAAAAAGTTCCACAAGAAGAACAGGGCCAAGGATTTTACTCAAGACTTTTCTTACTACCCAGAAAAGACAAAGCCTGGAGACCAGTACTGGACCTGTCAATCTTGGATACCTTCCTGGATGTTCCAAAATTCAAAATGTTAACACTACAACAACTTCTACCCATGCTGGGCAAGGAGGCTTGGCTAGTAACTTTGGATCTCAAGGAGGCATACCTGAACGTCCCAATCAGACATTCGTGCAGAAGATACCTCAGATTTATAGCAGGCTCAAAGCATTACCAATTCTCTGCACTGCCCTTTGGCTTATCTACTGCACTCAGGGTCTTCACAAAATGCCTGGCACCAGTAATTGCATTTTGCAGACAAAAAGGATTTCAAATATATCCCTGCTTGGACGATTGCCTTATTCAAGCGGAAAGCAAGGACATTCTTCTAAAGCACATGGTGTTTGTAAAAAGGTTACTGATTTGCCTAGGGTACACAGTAAATGAAAAGCAATCAAAATTAGTGCCCTCTCAAGAGATAATATTCCTGGGTGCAAGCTTAAATACAACTGCCCAGATGGCTTATCTCATGCCAGACAAACAAAGGCAACTGACTCATTACTTTCAAATAATGGCAAAAAAGACCCAGCTTCCTGCAAGAAAAATTCTGCAGGCCCTGGGTTTCATGGCATCCGGCATTCTACTAATTCCATATGCAAAGCTGCATATGAGGAAACTACAATGGTATCTAAAAAGTGTTTGGACTCAACATTGTCACAGCTTAGAGACCGTCATAACCTTAATCCCCTGCTTACAACAAGAGTTTTGATGGTGGTCCCAGGCCTGTCACCACAACAAGAGACAGCCCTTCACCTTCCCTACATCCAGGCAGACAATAACAACGGATGCATCGGAATATGGCAGGAAAATGTATTCAGGGCAAGTGGCCCAGGGAACAAATGCATCTTCACATCAATCAAAAAGAGATGCTACCTGTACAAAATGCCCTGACAGCCTTCAAGGACCTAATACATCCAGGACAACTATTGATAAAGACGGACAATACCACAGTTATGTGGTACATAAACAAGCAAGGGGGCACACATTCATACCCCCTATGCAGAAAGCCATGACCTTGTGGAACACAGCACTGACCTACTAGGTACATCTGCAAGCACAATTCCTGCCAGGAACAAAAAATACACTGGCAGATGAACTAAGCAGAAATCTCATGGATCCTCAAGAATGGAAGCTAAATCCACAAGTGTTCAACATGATAACAGAGGAGTGGGGACGCCCAGACATAGATCTTTTTGCCTCCCCTAACAATTGCCAGATACATTCTGCACAAGGATTTACCACTCTCGAGCATGGAAAGTGGATGCGCCATCATTCAGCTGGAAAAACCTGACAGTCTATGCCTTCCCTCCGATGCCTCTTCTCACCAAAGTATTTCTAAAAGTCAGACAAGAGAGACCAAAAATGATCCTGATTGCACCAGACTGGCCACGCCAGCACTGGTATCCAATCCTAAAAACTTTGTCCCAAGGCCCACTTGGCCTCTTCCTCAAATCCCTCATCTTCTGACACAGCAAAACAATCCGATTCTGCACAGTCAACTCAGAACCTTACACCTGTCAGCATGGTGAATAATGTAGCCTCTCAGATTGCACCTCTCTCTAAAGCTGTTATGGATGTAATTTTGGAAGCCAGGAGGCCCAGCACTAGGAAATCTTATGCAGAAAAATGGAAGAGATTCTGTGCCTGGAACCAGACACAAGGTCTCGACCCACTGGTCCCTAATATACCTCAGATTGTACAATACTTGACTGAGATGTTGGACAAAGGCCTATCTTTTTCATCTATTAAAATCCATGCCTCTGCCATTTTAGCTCATTACAATGCGGATCATCCAATTTTTTTCACATCCTCTACTACGACAGTACCTCATAGGGGCAAAGAATATAAGACCCCCTAGAAGAACACCAGTACCTACTTGGGACCTCAATTTTGTTTTAGAAAAACTAACACTGCCTCCGTTTGAACCAGCCAGCACAGCTGATCTTAAATTCCTGTCATGGAAAACTGCTCTGCTCCTAGCATTAACTTCAGCAAGAAGAGTCTCAGAGTTGCAGGCATTGATGGCTGTAGAACCTTTCCTCATTTTTCGTCAAGACAGGATTTCTCTTAGAACAAACCTAACATTTATGCCAAATGTGATCTCCAATGTGGCCTTAAACCAAACCATTCATTTGCCTACTTTCTACCCAAATCCCCAGAATAAAGGGAAAAGACTTCTACACGCTTTGGATATACACAGACAGCTACGGTTTTACCTGGACAAAACAAAAGCTTTCAGAAAAACTGAGCAACTGTTTATAGCATATGCTGCAGGATCACAAGGAAAACCTATTACAAAGCAGACAATCTCCAAATGGATAGGACACTGCATCCGCTTCTGTTATGCACAACATGGCAAATCTGTGCCTAAGGTTATTAGGCCTCATTCTACCAGAGCAGCGGCCACTTCAGCAGCTTTCCTCAGGGGGATATCAACCAAAGACATTTTAGAAGCTGCAGTGTGGAGATCAGTGCACACTTTTACCAAGCACTACCACCTATCTCTCTACTCCAAATCCAGAGCAGGCTTTGCCACCTCAGTTCTGCAGGGCTTGTTAGCCTCACCAAATCCAATCTAGACCCAGCCACCCAACCTCAGCTTTGGGATTCTACCCAAGTGTAATGACTGCAACAGTGAAACACGTTGAACATAGTACAGTTGTGTACCTACCATAAATGTAGATGTTCGAGTGTATTCACTGTTGCAGTCCAGGTTACCCACCCACCATCCCCCTCTTTGCTGGGGACTATTTTGTACTTCTCATCTCTATACAACCTTTGTGGTGTATTTGCTTGTAGATGAAAGAAATGTTTATAGTAATATATGCATGGTTGTTTGCCATATTTATATCTTCACAGCCTTCCCATCTGGGGGCACCAGACATCTGGGGCAAGAAAAACTGAAGAAAATGGCGTCGGTTGCAACTTTTATACCCCTGGCGCACTGATGTCAGGGAAGAGGCAACAGCAACTGACGCCGGACCAAGACTTTGGAACTCGGGCCAACTGCGGGTCGCCTGCCAGCAGGATAACCCAAGTGTAATGACTGCAACAGTGAATACACTCGAACATCTGCATTTATGGTAGGTGCACAACTGTACTTTCCCTCTAGACCATACCGTAAGGATCAGAGGGGCGGTAAGATGTGGTTCAAGAAGTCCCAGAGGTTTTTCCAGGAGGCACAGGGTGACTCCTCCTTCAGAGGCAGAGGAGGAGGAGGAAATGGTAAACGTCACCCTAGAGGCAGGGGCGGTCTGCAAAACCAGGGAGGTTGCGATTCCTTTCGGGGCCGGCCTTACCAGCGCTCCTGATGTGGGGCCTGCCTGTGTTTCTCTGGGGCCGGTCGGGGTCGCATTTCTTTGTACCCAGAAGCCTGGCTAAGTATCACTCAAGACAAGTGGGTACAACGAATTATTACCAGAGGTTATGTCATGCCCTTTTCTTTTCCACCTTTTTTTCCCAAGAGGATCCCGGATGTCCCACCCACTCACAGGGATCAGGCAACTGTGGAGGTCAATAAGTTGCTGTCAAGAGTCATCCGAACTGTCCCAGCAGACCAAATAAGATCCGGAACTTACTCCAGATTCTTTTTAGTGCCAAAACGTACAGGGGACTGGAGGCCCATTCTGGACCTCAGCAGATTGAACGAATCAGTAAAGAAGGACAAGTTCCAGATGGTAACACTGCAGTCTATACTCCTGTTTTTGGGGAAAGACAATTAGATGTGCTCAGTAGATCTCCAAGATGCCTACTACCACATAAAAATGGACAGGGTGTCAAGGAGTCCTGCACGCTTCTGGCTGGGAACCAGTCAATACCAGTTGCATGCTCTGCTCTTTGGTCTCACCACAGCCCCCAGGGTGTTCACCAAATGTATGGCAGTAGTGACAGCTCACTTGAGACGTTGAGGATTCCAGGTGTTTCCGTATTTGGATGACTGGCTCCTGACAGCCCCCACCAGGCATCTACTCCTTCAGAGCAGGGACATTAATTTTCCACTTTGTGCCCAGCTGGGAATTTCTATAAATTGGGAAAAATCTGCCTTATTGCCCTCTCAATCCATGATTTTTATAGGTGCAGAGATAGACACAGTAAACATGGTGGCTCGTCTTCCTACCGAAAGGACACAGAACATGAGTCTTCAAATTCAGCATCTTCTCTCCTTACAAAGGGTCCAAGCCAAGATTATTCTGCAGCCCCTAGAGACCATGGCTTTCACCATACTGTTAGTGCCTCTAGCCAGGTTACACATGAGAATTCTTCAGTGTTTTCTGTTGTCCCAATGGTCTTTTCAGCACCTTCTATTATTCCATCACATTCTGCTTACAGAATCTTGCAAGAAGGACCGCCTTTGGTGGACATTACCCAGTCAGCTGACCACGGGTGCTTTATTTGTTCTTCTCCAACCTGTTGTCACTGTGACCATGGTTGCCTCACAGATAGGGTAGGGGGGGGGCATTATCTAGGTAGGACTGTCCAAGGCACATGGCAAGACCACGAGGCTCACCTGCATATCAGCATTCTAGAGATGAGGGCGGTGCTCCTGACATTGCAAGCACTTCACGACCTTCTTCCTCTGGGGACTATTGCAATACAATCAGACATGTCTGTAGTATGGTATATCAACAAACCGGGCGGAACCAGATCTTAGCCACTCTGTCGAGAGGCCATGCGAGTTTGGAAATGGGCGATATCTTCCCAGCGTTTTCCGGTGGCAACGCACATTCCAGTGACGACCAATGTGATAGCTGACAAGGTCAGCCAGGAAATCCTGATGTCTCAGGAGTGGTCTCTGAAACAGGAAACAGTGGAGCAGATTTTCAGCAGATGGGGACAGCCTTGTTGCGATCTCTTTGCCAGCCCAATCACTGCCAAATGCAGCAGCTACTTCTCCCTCATCCCCCCTCCGGGAGTGTCACCGAGAGACACACTTGATCACGATTGGCCCCTGGGTCTCCTGTATGCTTTTCCTCCCTTTCATCTCATTTTCAAAGTTCTTCAGAAAGCGAAACGGCTGGGAAGCAAACTGATCCTCATTGCTCCTTACTGGCCTCATCAGGTTTGGTTCCCTTTCTTCGGGCCTTTTCTCCTGGACGATCCTTGGATTCTGGACCCAGTTCCAGACCTGATGACTCGTGTCAGGTTCGCTTCACCCCTCCTTACACACCCTCAGTTTGGCAGCGTGACTTTTCCAGTTTCATCCCTAGTCAGGCTTCACGACTTCTCGCCTTCCGTGACTCATATCCTTACGTCTTCTCATAAACCTTCCACTAGGAGACTATATTCCATTAAATGGAGAAGATTCTCTCTTTGGGTGGAGAAAATGGATGTTGACCCCTGCACTGCCTCCATTCCAGGGGTTCTGGAATTCCTTTCTGAGCTTTTTCACCAAGGATCTGCGGCTGCCACTATCAGAGTTCAATTTGCAGCGATTTCAAATTTTCATCTAGGTTTTCCAAATTCTAACTTGATGTCACATAAGCTGTGCAAAACTTTCCTTAAAGGTGCCACTTTAAGACCTTCTGTTCAAGAACCTGTGACCTCATGGGATTTAAATTTTGTGATGTTCATCGTGTTTCACTGTTGCAGTCATAACTGTAGGGTGCTCCTGCCGGCAGGCAGCCCGAGGTCGGCCAGAATCCCAAAGTCTGGGTCCGGCGTCGGCTGTACAATCCAGTACCCTGACGTCAGTACGCTCTGGTACATAGCCCTCAGCCGACGCCATCTTCTCCAGTCTTTCTTGCCGTGCGGTGGAAAGCAGCTCGCAAGTCGTTGGTTGGCGATTTTCAAACAGCGTTTTTGGTTGTTGTCGGTCCGAAGTTCTTACTTCTCTTCTCAAAGCTAAGTACCCCGTTGGGGAATCTTTTTCTTGTTCCTCCGATGTCAGAAAAAGTTAATAATTGTATTACGTGTGGGAAACAAATACCTCATAAAGATTTCCACTCTTACCGTCTACCTTGCTTAGGCCCTGACCACGACGTTTCTTGTTGTCGGTTCTGTGCCAGGTTTAATTCTCGTACTATCAAACGCAGGTATGACTGGGCTCTGAATTACTTTGGCAGACGCTTCAATTATAGAATGTCGTCGGATACTACCGGAATTCAAAAGAAGCGCAAGGACAAGGACAGGCCTCCGAGGTCCAAACAGGACTCGTTGCAGCTGGAGCCAGCGTCCGGTTCGGCTGTCGTCAGTGAGGCGCTTTTGCAGCCCCTGTCGTCCGCCACTTCTGAACCGATGGCGATCTGGACTCCCATGGGGAGCCATCAAGGCCTTCTATTTTATCTGCTGCAGGACCTTCGGACGTCGCTCCCTCGGATGGGTCTGGAACCGCTGTGCAGGTACCGGCTTCTGAGGGGGTATTCAGGCCTACTCACATCACTATTTCAAAGGCAAAGACAAAGACTCCTGTTAGGTCCAAAGCTCCTGCTCAAGCTACTTCTGAATCTACTCCCAGGACACAGAAGCAATTGTTAAGGATGGCTGAAGATTTGCTTTCTATGATTAGGGGTTCTCACCCCCCCCCCCCCGAGAAAAGGCCTTGACAGGATGTTCCTGTGGATTCCTCTGACCAGACTTCTATATCTTCTGTCTCTTCCTCTGATCAGGAATATTCTTTTCCTCCTTATGAGGATTCGGATGCTGAGGACTCCTTGCCCTCTGCTTCTCCGCCTGAAGATTTTTCTTTTGGGGAAACATTACATGAGATGAGGGAACATTTTCATTGGGAAGGTCAGGATTATTCTGCTTCCAAGAAGAGGCTTAGAGAATTCCTTCTTCTTCCTCAACATAGGCCTTTGGCTATCCCTCCTGTTCTTGACATTGTGGATGATGCTTTTTCTGAGGCTAATTTGAATCCTGATTCCATGCCTCCTGCTCCCTCTAAGCCTGATAGGTTTTATAGGGTTCCTGAGTCTCATTTGTTCTTGTTTAAGAATCCTTCTGCAGATCCTGAAACTATATCTCAGGGTTCTAAGGCTGCTAAAGTTGCTACTTCTAAGAATCCTATTCCCTCTGAGAAGGATTCTCGTGCCTTAGGTGGGGCAAAAAGGTATATACTTCTGCTACCCTTTCTGTTAGGGCTTTAAATTGCCAGTTTCATATGTTTAAGTATCAGCAATTTCTTTTGTCTGTTTTAAAGCAAAAGCTTGCCTCTCTTCCTGCATGTGCAGAAGATAAGGAACTACATGATGTATTGCATGCAACTGAACAACTGAACAAACATAGCTTGCATTGTGGTTTTGATGCTTTGGATGCCTCTTGCAGGGCCGCTGCCTCTGGTACTGTTATCAGGAGACATGCTTGGCTTCGTGAACAAAGTTTACCTGAACAGGTTAAGGCTAAATTATTAGATGCCCCTGTTCAGCATGATGTTCTTTTTGGATCTAAGGGTGAGGAAGTTATTAAAAAGATGGAAGAAAAGGCAAAATCTATGCAAACTGTGAAAGATTTCTTGCAAGTTCAGCCTCCTAGATTTTCCAGGAATTGGCCCTCCAAAAATTGGTCCTTTCCCACGTCTGACAGGCCTCAAAGGGGAAGATATAGACACTCCAGAGGTCGTGGCCAAGCTCAGGCCTCCTACAGATCGAGACAATGGACTGCTTCTTCACCTAGAAGGGGAGAAGACAGATCCCAATCTCAAAGAAAGCAAACTCAATGACTCTCTTGGTTGGGCTACAGGACCTCTTTACCTGGATGCCCCTCTCGGAGGAAAACTTTCTCTTTTTTACAGAATTTGGACTCATATTACCCAGGACAAATGGGTATTGGACGTGATTTTAAAAGGCTACAAATTCCACTTTCATACCTTGCCAAGGGCTTTCGGTTGACCAGATCTGCCAAAACATCAATGGTCAGAGGCCTTAAATCAAGTGGATGCTCTTCTGGCCATGAGAGCCATAGAGCCTGTTCCACTCTCAGAGATGGGAAAAGGTTTTTATTCAAGACTGTTTCTGGTTCCAAGAAAACAAAGCTCATGGAGACCTATTCTGGACCTTTCTGTGTTAAACACCTTTTTGGAAATTCCAAAATTCAAGATGCTTACTCTGCAGCAGCTGATTCCAATGCTCTCTCAGGACGCCTGGATGGTGACATTGGACCTAAAGGAAGCTTATTTACACATTCCCATCAGGCAGGAACGCAGGAAATTCCTCAGGTTCAAGGCAGGTTCGAGACACTTTCAATTCTCTGTACTGCCCTTTGGTTTATCTACTGCGCCCAGAGTCTTTACCAAGTGCCTGGCACCAGTAGTGGCTTATTGCAGACTCCAGGGGATTCAGATTTACCCCTATTTGGACGATTTTCAGTGAACACAAAAAAGTCACATTTGATCCCTTCTCAACAAATGGTATTTCTGGGAGCCCTCTTAAATACAACCTTACAAAGGGTCTTCCTCACTACAGAAAAACAAATACAGCTGGCTTCAATTTTCAAGACTTTGGCAACTCTACCTCAGCTCACTGCAAGGAAATTCCTGCAGGCACTGGGCTACATGGCTTCCTGCATTCTGTTGATTCCAAATGCAAGGCTTCATATGAGAAAGCTTCATTGGTATCTGAAAAGTGTATGGTCGCAGCATTACCACGATCTGGACACTCTGATTCCTCTGATCCCCTGCCTCCAGAAGGAGTTCCTTTGGTGGTCCAGGGTGTGTGCTTTAAACGAAGGAAAGCCTTTCTGTCTTCCTCAACCTTCTCAAATCATAACCACGGACGCCTCGGATTATGCTTGGGGAGCACATTTTCTAGGCAATTGCCAGCAGGGAACCTGGAAAAAGGATCATCTTCACTGGCACATCAATCTGAAGGAAATGTTGGCAGTTCAAAATGCTCTTCTAGCCTTCAAGAACCTTTTGCATCCAGGACCTCTTTTGATTTGCACAGACAACACCACAGTCATGTGGTACATAAACAAGCAGGGGGGTTCTCATTCACCCCTTTGCAGACTAGCTATGGCTTTATGGGACACAGCTCTAAATCTGAATCTACATCTCCAGGCCCAATTCATACCAGGAGAACAGAATCTCTTAGCAGACAGCCTTAGCAGGAACATTTTAGATCCTCACGAATGGATGCTAGACACCAACTTATTCACAGGATTACTGCAGCTTGGGGATGCCCCCAGATAGATCTGTTTGCATCCCATCTCAATCATCAGCTGCCTCTCTTTTGCACCAGGTCATTCCACAAAACAGCTTGGAAAGTGGATGCCCTGTCCTTCAGCTGGAGAAACCTTTTGGGATATGCCTTCCCTCCTCTTCCTCTACTTCCTCGGGTATTACTAAAGATAAAACAGGACAAGCCCAAGTTCCTCATCTTGATTGCTCCAAATTGGCCTCGACAGTTTTGGTATCCAACTTTAAAGCACCTGTTCTTGGAGCCTCCTTGGATTCTTCCTCTGAACCCTTCTCTTCTGTCCCAGCATCAGGGTCAGTTGCTACATTCCATCTCAAGACCCTTTGCCTGGCAGCTTGGCTCTTCAAAGGAATTTGATTTCTTCTAGTCTTCCCAAACAAGTTTTGGATGTTCTTTTGGAAGCTAGACGGCCTAGTACTAGGAAATCCTATGCCTCTAAATGGAAGAGATTTTGCATTTGGATGCAGGACCGAGGCTTGGACCCTCTGGTACCTGATCTCTCTTCTATTTTGCTTTACCTCTCGGATCTTTTGTCTAATGGACTTTCCTTTTCTTCCATTAAGATTCATGCTTCTGCTATTTCTGCTCATTTCAATACTGATCCCCTGTTTTTCTCATCCTTTGGTGAGACAATTCTTGAGAGGGGCTAAGAATTTAAGGCCTCCCAGGACCCCTCCTGTTCCTGCTTGGGATCTTAATTATGTTTTAGAAAAACTTACTTTGCCTCCTTTTGAGCCTGCTGCATCTTCAGATATTAAGTTTTTATCTTGGAAGACAGTTCTTTTGTTAGCTTTGACTTCTGCCAGAAGGGTCTCAGAGTTGCAAGCTCTCATGGCTGTGGAACCATACCTTATTTTCCACCAGGACAGAGTATCCTTGAGGACCAATCCTACTTTCATGCCTAAGGTGATTTCAAAGTGGCTTGAATCAAACAATTCACCTTCCTACCTTCTTTCCTAATCCTCAGAATAAAGGGGAAAGGATTTTGCATTCCTTGGATGTGCACAGACAGTTACGATTTTATTTGGACAAGACTAAAGAGTTCAGAAAATCTAACCAATTGTTTGTTTCTTTTGCCTCCAGTTCTCTTGGAAAGGCTATTTCCAAACAAACTATTTCCAAATGGATTTCTTATGGAATAAGGTTTTGTTACACTCATCATGGGAAACAATTTCCAGGTACTGTGAGAAGTCATTCTACTAGAGCAGCTGCTACTTCTACAGCTTTTATCAGGGGAGTTCCTACCAAGGATATCTTGGAAGCTGCCACTTGGAGTTCTGTGCATACTTTTTGTATTCTAAGACCAGGGCAGGCTTTGCCTCTGCTGTTTTGCAGGGTCTTCTTGCTGCCCCTTCTTCTGTCTAAACCTCCTCCCTTTTTCACTGCTTTGGGATTCCACCCTACAGTTATGACTGCAACAGTGAAACACGATGAACATAGTACAGTTGTGTACACCTACCATAAATGTAGATGTTCGAGTGTCTTCACTGTTGCAGTCGGTGTTTCCCTCCCTCCTATCCCCTCTTTTTCTCTCTTTTGTGGTGTATTGGTGTTTCCTAGTGGGATTCATTTATGATCTATTGGGGACTTCTGACATCTAGGGCAAGAAAGGCTGGAGAAGATGGCGCCGGCTGAGGGCTATGTACCAGAGCGTACTGACGTCAGGGTACTGGATTGTACAGCCGACGCCGGACCCAGACTTTGGGATTCTGGCCGACCTCGGGCTGCCTGCCGGCAGGAGCACCCTACAGTTATGACTGCAACAGTGAAGACACTCGAACATCTACATTTATGGTAGGTGTACACAACTGTACTTTATCTAAATTAACATCTCCGCCCTTTGAGCCTTTTCATTCATGAATTTTTGTCTTGGAAGGCGTTGATTTTGGTGGCTATCACATCACCCAGACAGGTGTCAGAGTTGCAAGCATCGTCTGTTAACCACCTTGTCTGATTTTTCACAAAGACAGGTTGTCCCTTTGTTACTAATCCCTCCTTTGTCCCCATGGTTTTTACCCATGCCACTTTGAGTCAATCCATAGAACTTACGGTTTTCTTTCCAAATCACTCCAACGCAGCTGAGTACAAGTTTCACCAGTTGGATGTCTAGACAATTCTGTTTTTATTTGCACCGGAGACATCAGAAAATCAGATCAATTATTAATTTCCTTTTCCGAATCCAGGTTGGGCTTTTTCCAAAGTAACTCTCTCTAATTGGATTTCTAGCTGTATAGCTTATGTTTACAATTCTGAGGGTAGACCTTTACCCTTTAAAACCAAGGTTCCAGTTGATAATATTTGTGCAGCAGCTACATGGCCTACCCCTCACGCTTAATTACTCATTCATTACAAATTGGATTCAACCTCCAGGGGTAGAGCATCCTTTGGTTCTATGGTACTCAGGAGTATTTTTCCTTGAGCCACCCAAGAATAAGGCGATAGAGACGCTGTCCGATATGTAGGAATGAAGGTGAGATAGGACTACATAACATAAAGAAGTTGTGTACTCACTATAACGTTCCATGTTTGTAGTCGATCTCACCCGTCATTCCTATGAACCCACCCTCCTGCCCCCATCCTGGAAGTACCTGGAGACAGGAAAATGTTAATTTCATTATTTATGGAGACCTTTTAGTATTGGCTTCTTTCTGTATGTTGTTATTTCTTCTAGTTGGCAGCAAACAAGATCTGGGGATTGTACTGGTGCACCATGGGATACCTACCTAGTCACGAGCCAACCAGAAATCTTCCAGGTTGTAAATAGGCCGAGTCGGAGCCGAGGATCGGCTCCGATCCCATATGTAAGAATGAAGGGTGAGATGGACTACAAACATAGAAAGTTATGGTGAGTACATAACTTCTTTTCTTTTTTTTTTAAACTGTATAGAAACTTGGTATCCAATGGAAATAAAACTAAGTATGTAAAGTTAAGATATCCAAAGACATAAAAAAAAAAATGCTTCAGTTGCAAAGTATGTTAACTAAACATATATCCAGCTCAGAGAGTTGCTTGTTACAAGACTATATAGATTTATAAACCTGCCAATTAAAATTATTATTATGTTTATTTGTTATTAAAATTGTATTACAACAGGAAAGTCCGAGTGTTCTTTCATGTCAGTTTGAGAAAAAAAAAAAGAAAAAAAGTAACAAACCACATATATGTGAAAATATATTGCTGACTATTTCGGTCAAAAAGACTCATTAAGAGAAGGATTATTTTAAAACGCTCATTGGTCAAACAAGACCGAGTTTGTTAGAATGTCTGCCCACATTCGCGGCTGCAGAAAGGTAACAAACATGACTCAAAGGAGACTTATTCAGGTAAGCTATCGCATTGGAAAAACCAAACTGCAAAATAGCTCACCTAAAAACATCATTGGTTGCCAAGGTTAGTAAAAAAGGGGGTCCACCCGCTTTCGCGGCTGCAGGGATATCTCTTAATACCTTCTTGCACATTTTAACTATTTATTTAAAGCTTGAAGCCTTATCAGTAGATAAGTATCTTGGAGAGAGAAAAAAATATAAACTCAACTGTAATTAACTTTAAAAGAAATTTAACAGTCACCAGCAATCTGTCAGCTTTCACGGCAAGAGAGAAAGCATTCTCAGCGAATCTGCTGGTAAACAAAAATTTTTGTTACTTCTTAATAGAACAACCTTATGACATCATGATATTTGCTGGTCTTTACATTACACGATCTGAAGAAGGCAGTTTATGCCGAAAGCGCTCATCGTATTTTATTTGTTTTATCAATAAAAGCTCATTTTCTTTTTAATCATGTGGAACTTGCTCATTCTCTGCTGTGGTGACGTCTACAGTATGTTAATAGGGGAGAAGTTTTGTATTAATAGAACAATATATGTGAATATGGGCACTTTACATGTTATTCCAGAGGAGTGACCTATTTAGCCCAGTGTATACTATGTGAAGTTCTTAATGTGGAGAAGACCTCTTGAAAGTTTAATGAACTGGTATATGAACATCTTTTTGATATAAAAAAAAAAAAAAAGGATACACGCATTATATAAGCATATTGCACAGTTCAGTAACCACTATTTTAAATTTCTTGTCATTGAGCAGGTAAAACGAGATGTGCAAGGATGGTTTACCAAAGAACATCTTGAGGTTTGTGAATTAAAATGGAGGTTTTGTTAAATGCTAGTAACCACCCAGAAATAAATGAAGCCTGCTTTATCAATTCTATTTTAAAGCTAAAGCATGACTTTGTTTCTAATTGTTGATTAGTTCATTAATTTCTATGGTGAGTGGTTATTTTTAGTTCATGTGATATGGTTAAAGTTTTATAAATTGAGTATTTTATTGGTTTTTTAGTTCTGATGAAGTTCCACTCTCTGGGAACGAAAGTGTTTAACGTTGATTAGAATAGTTTGTCTTGTATTGCTGGCCTCCTGATTGTTTTTTCAATCCGCTACCTCAGGTGTTTTGACTAGATGAGTTTTTTGTCGATGGGGCCAGCCTTTTTGCGATCATTTTGCTTCTTCCCTCAACAAGTGTTCAGTAGGATGTTCTTCTATTCCCATGTTGCAGTATCCATCACATATGGATTTACTCCTCTTGCTACCCGAACGTCCAGCCAGTGCACAAAAGATTTTGGTCACTGTATGGTGCATGGGACGTCTGACATGGCTAGTGGAACATGGGCCATAAAAGTGACATCTGCACGCACCGGCCCTCAAAACTTCTCAGCCGCCAGTCGAATGTTAGGTATTCCTGCCATCCCGGCCATCAGATTTCGAGAAATAAGACAAGTGCCCTGTTGGGGAACCTTTCAAGTCATTTTATTTAATTTAATGCCTGTTCATGTCGCCCAGAAAGGGCAAGTGCACCATCAGATATCCCACAAGGAACGCCCAAGATCAGTGTCTTTTGTTTAGGTCAGTCGCATAGCTACAAAGCCTGCTCCATTTGTCAGGCGTTTGTGCCCAAAACTTTGCACAGCAGTCTGCATGCACTCTAGAAAAATAAAGGACTAAAACAAATAGCCATAGGTATGGAGGGTTCCATCGACGTACCTGCCGAACCACTGAAAAAGAAATCCAAGACTGTCAGGCTGCGCCTCTTGCTTCCAACCCTCAGCATGTGGCCGACATTGACCTGGTGGAGAATTTGGGCTCTGCTCTCTCAGATATAGCAGGCACCTCCACGGATGTAGCACAATCCCACACAGAGGGCATGTCCGTAGAGACTTTTCCTGCACTGTGAGGGAGCAAGCGATTCTGGTAGGTCTGTCTGATCCTTCCGGTTTTTTAGTCACCTGATTCCAGGCCATCCTCCCTTCAGACGTTCACCAGGCCTCTCAAGAGGAAGGAAAAAAGGAAGCATATCTCACCTTCTTCTGAAAGAATGCCTGACTGGCAGGCCTTCAGCCAAAGTTTGTTTAATGCTTTCATGGCCTTACAGCCTACCACTACAGGGACTTCTACGATCCCTCCTCCTATTCTGAGGCCAAGACCCATCCATGAGGGAAGAGGAAGATTTTTCTGATTCTTCATATGAAGAATCACTCTCCTGTACATCCCCAGAGGAAGAATCCATTGACCCTGACTTACCAGCTGAGGATTTGACCTTTGAGGAAACCATTACCAAGAGGAAAAGAAAATTTTAAGTGGGAATCATCTGAAATGACTGAGGTTCTGAAAAGGTATTATGACCTCATTCAGATGGAGTCCCCAACCCCTACTGCTGTCCCTCCTATTTTGCTTCCTTCCTGGATGCCTTCTCTTCAGCATCCTTGACCCCTGATTCACAACCCCCTGTTCCGCGCAGACCTGATATATTTCATAAAGTCCCTGAAACTGTGAAGTATATTAAGTGTCCTCCAGCAGACCCTGGCAACATTTCCATCTCCAGGGATAAGGCATCTACTGTTATGCACCACCACCACTCTCCCTGCTGACAAAGACGGCAAAACCATAGAATGTCTTTGTAAGAAAAGTTACAGCTCTACTATTCTGAGCTTCAGGGCTACTAACTACCAGGCCCACGTGGCTAAATATACCTAATCCCTCCTGGAGAAAGCCTCCAAGGAATTGTCTGATTCACCAGATTATGCTGTAAAACTTCACTGTCTTCCCTTCTGGTTCTCACCTCCCAGGTTACCAGGCATTCTGTAAATTGCAGTTATGATGCTGCTGAAGCGTCAGTAAGGTCAGCAGCATCAGCATCAGCATTTGCTTTAAGAAGATATTCCTGGCTACGCCTCCTGCCCCTTCCAGATGACTTTAGGGCAAAGCTGATTAATGCCCCTCTGGGCAACGCAGCTTTGTTTGGTACAAAAGCGGATGATTTATTTAAGTCACTACAGCAAAAGGGGAAAGATGCAGGATTTAAAACACCTGCTGGTCTCTCCTATCCCAGAATTCCAAAGAAATTACCCAGCTAAAAGTCAGTTTATTAGAAAGCACTCTCGCCTTGCTGCTTTCACAAGGTCTAGAAAAACAACCAGGAAGCAACCCCATCCTGCTAGACCTTCCCCTCCTCTAGCCAGAGGCCACCCTTTCAGGACAGGTAGTATCTGACTACCTGTCAGCTTTGAAACCCCCCCACCCCCTCCTTCTCTCCCTCTGTCGGTTTGTCTGTCTCACACTCTTTCTGTGTGGGCATCCATCACCTCCGATAAATGGGTCCTTTCAGTCATTCAAAATGGGTACTTTATGACCTGGCTTATGCCCCCAAAGTGAAGCAGTATCCCACAACCTCCAAAACAGCAGCTACACCTATTGCAGCTAGTAGTAGAAACCCTGCTGGCTCAAAGCACCTTCGAAACAGTGCCACTGGCTGCAAAAGGGATAGGTTTCTACTCCAGTGTTTTCCTAGTCCCAAGAAAAGACATCCTTGGAGACCAATCCTGGATCTCTCCCTCTTCTCAACCTCTTTCTTCGGGTTCCTACTTTCAGGATGTTGACCTTACCAGCTTTTTCCACTCCTGCTTCCCCAAGGGTTCATGGCCACCTTAGATATAAAGGATGCCTACCTTCACATCCCCATAAGGCCCATTTTCAGGAAGTACCTGAGGTTTTCGGTGGGTCCTTCTCACTGTCAGTTCTCTGCCTTGCCCTTTGGGCTTTCCACTGCACCCAAGGTATTCACCAAATGTCTGGCTCCAGTTATTGCCTTTTGCAGGCAAAAGCAATCCAGATATTCCCTTATCTGGATGATCTTGTACAGGCAGACTGCAAGGAGACCCTCCTGCAGAACATACTTCTTTCCGATGTCCTTCAAGAATGCAACTGCAGTCATAACATATGGGTTGTCCTGCCTCAGGCAGCCCTCGGTCAGCCGGATTCCAAAGTCTGGGTCCGACGTCGGCTGATGTCGCATTTCTCTCCGACGTCAGAGCGGCTGGAGTACATAAGCATCAGCCGACGCCATTTTCTTCAGTCTTTCTTGCCGCGCGGTCCCCGAAGCAGAAGCAGTTCGCAAGTGCCGGTCGGTCAGCTCCTGTATTCTTCGATTCCGAAGTCATCAAAAAAGCTAAGTACCCCGTTGGGGACCTTTTCTTGCCTCAGCCGATGTCAGAAATTACTGAAAAAGTTAACAATTGTCTTTCTTGTGGTAAACAAATACCTCATAAGGATTTCCACTCTTACTGTCTTCCTTGCCTTGGCCCAGACCACGACGTCTCGGCCTGTGTCACCTGTGCTCGCTTCAATAAGCGCACTGTTAGGTGCCGGGCGGAATTCGCTGAAGATTTTTTCGGCGAGAAATTTGCTTATACAATGCCGTCGGAACTTCCGACATCACAAACTCCCAAGAAACGAAAAGACCGGGACCGACATCCTCGGCCCGCGTCTACCACCGACTCCACGCCAAAACCTACCGCAAGTGCTCCGGTTCCTCCTGAGACGGTTATTCCACCGCTCCGAACCGAAGACACCGCATTACCGACGACTCCGATACCGGATACCACTCCGCCAGTTATAGATTTTCCTCCGGATACTGAAACCGAGGAAATGCCCGAGACCATTGCTGTAGATAAGGTCACTCCTGCACGTGGAGCTGCCAGGCCTCCTATGGCCATGTCTATTAAGGCCTACACTCGGGCTAAGGCAGCCAGCAAGACCAAGCACCTTACTGCTAAAGCCTTACCTCAGCCTACTCCAGAGACACAAATCATGACTATGGCCGCAGACTTAATTTCTATGATTAGAGGTTCACAGGCCCATCCTGAGAGAGGATACCAGCCTCCTTCTGATAAGAGGCCCCGGGTTGAACCCTCTGACCCTATCCCTTCAGATGAAGATTCTGAGGACTCTGTCCACTCCGATGGCCAGGAAGAGCTCTTCCAGACCTATGAGGACTCGGATGCAGAGGATTCCATCCCCTCGGCCTCCCCTCCTGAGGATATTTCTTTTGGGGAAGTTCTGCATACCATGAGGGAACATTTCAAGTGGCAAGGCCAGGAATATTCTGATTCCAGAAAGCGCCTTCGAACTTTCCTTAAAAAGCCCCAGCACAGGCCCTTAGCTATTCCTCCTGTGCTTGATGTTTTGGATGATTTATATTCTGACTCCAGTGTTACCCCTGATTCTCTTCCTCCTGCTCCAGCAAAGCCAGGCAGGTATTACAGGGTCCCAGAAACACATTCCCATTTATTCAGGGCCCATACTGTTGATTTGGAAACTGTTTCTCAGGGACCTAAAGGTGTTTCAGCTTCCACCTCTAAAAATCCCTTGCCTTCCAACAGGGAAGCTAGGTCATTAGAGATGGGGGAAAAAGGTCTACACCTCCACTACTTTATCTATGAGAGCTTTGAATTGCCTTTTTCACATGTTGCAATATCAGGATTTCCTGTTAGAAGATTTACAGAAAACTTTGGCCTCTCCTGATCCTTTAGACAGGAAGTCTTTGCAGGAAGCTGTACATAACTCTCAGCAAGTCAGCAATCACTTCCTGCAGTGTAGATATGATGCACTGGAAGCTTCATGTAGGGCAGCTATGATAGGGGCAGTCATTCGTAGACATGCATGGTTAAAAGAACAAACTCTACCAGATCATGTTAAGGCAAAACTTCTGGAAGCACCCTTGGAAAAGAACAAGCTTTTTGGTGCTAATGCTAAAGATGTGTTAAAGTCCATTGAGGAAAAAGCAAAATCAGTTCAGACAGTTAAAGATTTCCTCCAGGTTCAGCCCCCCAGATTCAGTAGGAATTGGCCTTCAAAAAACTGGTCCTTTCCTAATCCTGAAAAATTTCAAAGGGGTAAAACAGGCGTGGCGAGGAAGAGGACAATACAGAGGTCCTTACAGGGGCGACAATGGCAGCCAGCAAACCAAAGAAGTGACACAGGGTTTCCCCTGCCCCACAGCCACAATCTCAATGACTTTCCTCTACTTCCGCCTACCAAGGAACAAATAGAAGCTCCCTTGGGCGGAAAATTATCTCTGTTTTCAGACAATTGGCACAGATTGACAAAGGACAAATGGATTTTGGGCATTATAGACCAAGGTTACAGGTTCCATTTTCATACCTTACCAAGAAAACAAGGCATGCCAAACCTACCACAAAACCAGAGGGCAGAGGCTATCAAGCAAATTTCTCTGCTGGCTCGGATAAAAGCAATAGAAAGAGTTCCACAACAAGAACAAGGCCAGGGGTTTTACTCAAGACTGTTCCTTGTTCCAAGAAAAGAAACTCAATGGAGACCAATACTGGATTTGTCCGCATTAAACACCTTTCTCATAGTACCAAAGTTCAAAATGCTGACTCTACAGCAACTCCTTCCCATGATGGGCAAGGGGTCTTGGCTGATTACTCTGGACCTCAAGGAGGCATACCTGCATGTCCCTATCAGACACAGTTGCAGAAGATACCTCAGATTTCTTGCAGGGCCAGAGCATTATCAATTCTCAGCATTGCCATTTGGCTTATCTACTGCCCAGAGTATTCACAAAATGCCTGGCTTCAGTAATTGCTCATTGCAGGCTCCAGGGGATCCAAATTTACCCGTACCTGGACGACTGCCTCATACAAGCGGACGACAAATTGATGTTGACAAAAAACTTGAACTATGTCATACGATTACTTCAGGCTCTGGGATACACAGTCAACTTTCAAAAGTCAAGACTTCAACCATCCCAGCAAATAACCTTCTTAGGAGCCAAACTAGACACAGCCTCCCAAATGGCTTACCTGACAGAAGACAAGCAAGAGAAGTTAACTCATTATTTCAAAGGTTTGGCAAAACTCACCCAGATGACTGCAAGGAGATTCCTACAGGCCCTGGGTTACATGGCATCCTGCATTCTCCTGGTTCCATTAGCAAGACTACACATGAGAAAGCTTCAATGGTACCTAAAAAGCCTATGGTCTCAGCACAGCAGCAACTTAGAGACAACCATACCGCTCATTCCATGCCTACAAAAGGAATTCCTATGGTGGGCCTCAGTAAGCCAGGCAAACACAGGCATGTCATTCAAAAAACCACAGATAACACAGACCATGACCACAGACGCCTCAGACCTTGGATGGGGGGCGCACATGGAAGGCAGATGTATACAAGGACAATGGTCTCCAAAGGAAACACATCTGCATATAAACCAAAAGGAAATGCTGGCAGTAATGCATGCCATCGAGGCCTTTCGACAACAACTTCAACAAGGCCATTTACTGATACGGACAGACAATACCACTGTGATGTGGTATATAAACAAGCAAGGGGGCACCCATTCTTACCCCCTTTGCAGACTGACAATGAATCTTTGGGAAAAATCACTGAGCCTAAACATACAGTTACAATCCCAGTTTGTTCCAGGCAAAGACAATGTGCTGGCGGACAGCCTAAGCAGGAATTTCACAGATCCACACGAGTGGAGGTTACATCCGAAGATCTTCACACAACTCACTTCGACATGGGGCAGGCCAGAAGTAGACCTATTTGCCTCTCACCTCAACCATCATCTACAAAAATTCTGCTCAAGGACATATCATCCACAAGCTTGGAAAATAGATGCTCTCTCATTCAACTGGAACTTCCTAAAAATCTATGCATTCCCACCTCTGCCACTGATGACCTCAGTATTACTACAGATCAAAGCAGAGAGACCCAAGGGGATCCTAATAGCTCCAGACTGGCCAAGACAACACTGGTATCCACTACTACGGAGCATATGTCACACCAAGAAGTGGGCCCTTCCCCAATGGCCCCTACTTTTGACTCAACACAACTTCAAAACAGTGCATCCAAACCTTCAGACACTGCAGCTAACAGCCTTGGGAGATCCCATGAATAACCTCAATCTATCTCTCTCCAAGGAAGTTCAGCGCATATTAACAGAGGCTCAAAGACCATCCACCAGAAAGGTTTACTTAGCAAAATGGAAGAGATTCAGCATTTGGAATACCAGCAAGGGACATGATGCATCATTACTGAACATCCCACTCATGCTGGAATATTTGGCAGATATGCTACAGAATGGACTTTCATATTCTTCCATAAAGATACATGCTTCAGCTATTTCAGCTAGATATAACACTGATCCGCCTGTCTTTTCACATCCTTTGCTAAGGCAGTTCCTCAGGGGAATCAAGAACATTAAGCCACCAAGAAAGGCTCCAGTGCCAGCCTGGGACCTCAAATTTGTCCTAGAAAAACTGACTCTCCCTCCATTTGAGCCAGCAGCTTCAGTCAACTTACAATTTCTCTCATGGAAGACAGCCTTCCTGTTGGCAATTACCTCAGCAAGAAGGGTTTCGGAACTACAGGCCCTAATGGCAATACCACCGTTCATAATCTTACACAGAGACAGGGTCTCATTAAGGACCAACCCTACCTTTATGCCAAAGGTGGTATCTAGGGTTTCTTTAAATCAAGCTATTCATCTACCTGCTTTCTTCCCCAATCCTGAGAACAAAGGGGAAAGACTGTTACATACCTTGGACATTCACAGGCAACTTCGATACTACCTGGACAGAACCAAGACCAGTAGGAAGTCTGAACAACTTTTTGTAGCTTACGCCCCTGCAGTCCAAGGAAAAGCAATTTCAAAACAGACTATTTCAAAATGGATTGGACATTGCATCAGATTCTGTTATTCCTTTCATGGGAAGACTGTTCCTGCTAATGTCAGACCACATTCCACCAGAGCTACAGCCACCTCTACAGCATTTTTAAGGGGTGCCTACAAAGGACATTCTAGAAGCTGCTACATGGAGCTCCATGCATACATTCTCCAAACACTACAATCTCCCTCTATACTCCAGATCCAGAGCAGGCTTTGCTTCGGCAGTCCTGCAGGGTTTGATTGCCACACCATCTTTTTCCTAGAGCATTCCTCCTCCCCCAGCTAAGCTATGGTATTCTACCCATATGTTATGACTGCAGTTGCATTCTTGAAGGACATAGTACAGTTTTGTACCTACCATAAATGTAGATGTCCGATAGATATGCAACTGCAGTCATTTCCCTCCCTCCATACCCCTCTATGCCTAGGGTCCACTCCTATCCCTGTTTCTCTTAGCTGGGGATATCTGTTATGGTGTATCTGTTTATTGCTTACTTTTTTGTCTGGAATCCTGTTTTTGTCTTCCAATTTGATTACAGCCTTCCTTGGAGGGCACCTGGCATCTGGGGCAAGAAACACTGAAGAAAATGGCGTCAGCTGATGCTTATGTACTCCAGCCGCTCTGACGTCGGAGAGAAATGCGACATCAGCCGACGTCGGACCCAGACTTTGGAATCCGGCCGACCGAGGGCTGCCTGAGGCAGGACAAACCCATATGTTATGACTGCAGTTGCATATCTATCGGACATCTACATTTATGGTAGGTACAAAACTGTACTTTTCTCTCCTACAGTCCCTGGGATTTCAGATCAGCTTCCCAAAATCCCACCTGGAACCTTCTCAAGACGTTGTCTTCTTGGGGTGCAAGATTCGCACAGACATCATAAAAAACCTGCCTTCTCCCCAAAAAGGTGAAAAACTTGACAGAACACTTACTTCTGGTCCTTCAGACAACAGAATTGACAGCAAGGCGGTACCTCAGGCTCCTGGGCCACATGGCAGCCACTATCCCCATGTTACCATTAGTAAGACTCCATATGAGAAAGTTGCAATGGTCCCTAAGATCAGTCTGGCCCAGCACTCACACGCCTTGGAGTACAGGGTTCCCCTCCTGCCCTGCCTCAAACTAGAAATCCAGTGGTGGTTGAAGCAAGTGAACCTCAATCCAGGTCTTCCCCTCCAACCCCCCCAACCCAAACAGGTCTTGCACACAGATGCCTCAGACTTGGGCTGGGGAGCAACTCTGGGCTATCTAAAAATGCAGGGGCTGTGGCCGGAGCCACACAAAAAAGAACACATCAATGTCTGATAAATGAGGGCAATTCTCCTGGCCCTTCGAACCTTCCAACCCTATCTACAACAGGGACCACTAAAGATCTTTGCCGACAATACCACAGTGCTGTGGTATCTCAACAAACAGAGAGCAGGACCAAATCTTACTTGCTTTGCAGACTAGTTCTCCTAGTGTGGGAACGGGCCACCTCCCAGGGAGTTACCCTGCATGCGGTCTACACTCCTTCACTACAGAACTCCCAGCAGATCCATCACAAACAACCACAAATGGATGCTACACAGGGATGTCTTCCTGGACCTGGTCTACCAGTGGGGTACACCTCAGACAGACCTGTTTGCCTCTTCCATCAACAGGCAACTTCCTTCCTTCTGCACCAGGCTCCCACACCCTCAGGCAATGGTAACAGATTTTCTCAATCTCGTTGAAGGGGAAGTTTCTCTGTGCATTTCCTCCATTCCCACTTGTACTGAAGGTCCTGCTGAAAATCCAGCAGGACAGACCAAAAATCTTGTTGGTGACTCTCTATTGGCCAAGACAGCATTGGTTCCCCCTATTACTGCAACTATCCAAGGGCAAGCACCACAAGTTACCCCTCAGAGTGGACCTCCTCACACAGCCCAAGGGATCCCAAATACATCCACAGTGGCAGTTGCTGCACCTCACCCTGTAACTGATAGGATTCTGATCCCCTTCAGACACCTTTATAATGAGGATGTGCTCACTGTCCTGCAGGAGACCTGGAAACCAAATATGAGAAAATCTTACCTTTCAAAGTGGAAGATATTTACTATATGGTGTCTTAAAAGACAGTTGGACCCACTTACAAGCGAGACCCCTCTAGTTCTGTCTTTACCTGTGTGAACTACTGCAGATAGGATTGGCCTTATCTTCCATTAAAGCCCATTTGCTTGCCATTTCAACATGCCTTCCTCTGGACCCCCCCCCCCCTAGCGTCCGGACTACCAGCTAAATTATTCCTTAAATGGATCCTTCAACTGAGACCCCGCAGGAAGACATCTCCACCCCCATTGGACCTCAACTATGTTTTGGAAAAGCTTACACTTCCTCCATTCGAGCTGGCAGACAAAGCTTCCCTAATACATGGAAAACTGTACTACTCTTTGCCTTGACCTCAGCCAGAAGAGTGCTAGAGCTACAAGCCCTCATGGCTATTCCACCTTTCCTTGTATTCCACACTGACAGGGTTACTGTTAGAACTAACCCTTCCTTCATGCCCGAGATGGTGAATGACCTTTCCCTAAATCAAGCCATCCACTTGCCAACTTTCTTACCTAACCCACAGGGGGACAGTGAGAGAGTACTCTGCAAAGATAACTCAAATTTTATCTGCACAAAACCAGTTCCATCAGACAGGCTGATCAACTGTTTGCCTCCTTCCATCCCAGGGCCCTAGGGAAGGTAGTAACCAAACAAAGTATCTGAAGTAGTTTACTTCATTTGGTCTTCAACCTGTGGGTTTTGGATCCACATCAGATCCGACATGGCCACATTTTCCAGCTATTGTTCCTAGCTCCAAGCTCCTCCCCTTACCCATAGTACACCCTGTCACCCTTCTCCCTTCAGATCTTGTTTGCTGCTAGTGTAACAACAAGCGTAGTCCAAGCTCCGAGTTGATTGGGTGTTGTAAGTGATGTATTTTTTGCCAACTTTTTCAAATTTCTCTGTCCTTTCTCTCTTTTTTTTTTTTTTTTTTTTTTTAACCTTTTTGCAACTGCATCGGTAAAAAAAAAAAGTTTTTTTCCCTTTCTTTCTGTCTGTACTTTTTAGTGTGTGTGTGTGTGTGTGTGTGTGTGTGTGTGTGTGTGTGTGTGTGTGTGTGTGTGTGTGTGTGTGTGTGTGTGTCTGGGCTTGGTGCGGGGTAGGCAGAAGCCCCAAAAGCAGGTTTCAGAAAATGCACAGTGTGTGGCCATAAGCTCTCTCCAGCGGACGGCCACACTCTTTGCATAGTATGCGTGGGTGCAGACCACCGTAAGTCCCCCTGTTCAATTTTTGCTGGATTCAACCCCAGAGCACTTAGGACAGGCAGGACAAACATCCTCATAGGCCTGCTTCCCTCCTCTGGGACGGCAGGGCGAGCAGCAGCCGCTGCATGTTCCTCCTCTTCCCCAGCATCTGGGACTCTTAAACTCCCGCCAAGAGGTCCAGGAAAGGGGATAAGACTAAAAAAGACAGGCCTCGCAAGCGGTCCCTCGATCGCTCATTGTAGGCAGTTCCGCCACCCAAAGTGAGGCCGCCGACTAGGCCTGGGTCTCCTAGGCTCCATTCTCCGAGGTTCTCCCACAAGCCAGAGGAACCCCATAGCTGATCCCCCTGCTAGGTCCTCTCCCCACTGGCTTTCCAGACCAGTTTCAGTGGAGTCATCCTGCTCCAACCGGCGCCTTTACGAGGCAGAGATGGATAAAATGATGCAGAGGTTTATCTGCACTCAGATCCAGATGGGGGTCTTGCTGGCGCCCTCTCCCTCTGGAGGAGGCTCCTTGCAACCTTTTTTCTGTCCAGTAATTCCTTCTCCAATCTGACGGGCGGTTTTGGAGTTTTTGGATCCAAGGACCCTCGAGTTCGAGGGGTTGGCACTGACAGTACTGTTTACCTCCGCTGGCCATTGCCTTGAGCTTGTCGGATCTGACTGGGTTGGATCCGAGCTGCCGGAGCTGTAGCCTTTGGGTCGGTTCTGAGGGGGTGCTCTCTGCTCTGAGTGCTACAGAGTGGAGCATCACCTTTGGCATCTTGGCTTTGACTCCTGTTCTGGGTCAGTGGAGAATGGCCCCCACCGATAGTTCATAGAGGTTCGTTCCCCCTCAGCCTTTGACGTGGTGGAGAGGATTCTCACGGTGTTGAGACCTCTGAACATCTTGTCCTAGGACAATGTCTAGACCCCCTCGGCTCTGAGTGCGGTTCCAATCATTTTGATGTCTCAGGGACAGCCCGTGATGCCTCAGGAAGTCCCCCTGAAGAAACAGCAAGAGGTTTGCGAGTCCACCGCAGAGAGTCCTACCTAAGAGGTGCCTCACAAATGGACATGTAAAGCACTTGGACTCTCCACCAGAGTCCCTCACCGAAGACATAGACTTGGAGGAAGGGGAAGGTTCCCCATGGTCACCACCCAAGGATGTCTCGTTTGGAGACATCATGGAGCTCCTGCCCGGGGGGGGGGGGGGTTTGCCCAAACACCTGCCTTGGATGAGTCTGTGTTCCTGGAGGCATTCGGCTTGGGCCATTCTGCCTCGTGGATGTCCCCTCCTGCAAATCCTTTAGTGGATCTCATAGCATCTAGGGCATGGAACGAACCGGACACCATAGAGCCTATCCCCAAGCACCCCGACAAAGTAATGAACCACCCGTCAGACAGGATGCACTGGAACAAGGGGTCCCCAGTAGATGCGACAGTGGTGGCAGCCGCCACTAACAAGGAGTTCACTCAGGAGAGCTCCACTGTTCATCCCCCTGATCGGAAATCGAGGGCAATGGACCATTTCGGGAAGCGGGTGTAAGCTTCATCGACCTTCTCGGTGAGGACGCTGAACAACATGGCACACATCATTCAACTTCAGTGAGACCTTGTGAAGGAAGTCACGGAGTTGACCCCAGAGTCCATGTCGGTGGAGGACAAGAAGACGTTCTACCGAATGGCCACTCTTAAAGCGTTTGCGAATATGTCTATATGACTGCGCTCACTCATGCCGCAGGGTGAGCTGCAAGGTGGGCCAGGGCAACCGTTGCCTTCAGATGTCACGCCTGGCTCCGGCTGTGTCAATTCTCGAAGCCCTTTAAGGCATCTTTTACCATTGCCCCGTATGATGGTTCTTCCCTCTTCGGGAAATCTGTCAGAGACACTAGTCTAGAGCGCAAAGGACGGGAAGACACCGTCTGCCATCATGATCCATTTCTCACCACCTCAAAGATCCTTTTCCAGGAATCAGCAAGGGATGAAGAAGATGTGGATGTTCATCGTGCATACAGCTACAGTAATCACATATGAGTTCTCTGCCGTCATGCAGGTCCTCGGTCTGCCGAATTCCAAAGTCCTGGTCCGGCGTCGGTTGTTGTCCCCTCTTCCCTGACGTCAGTGCGACAGGGGTATACAAGTTACAGCCGACGCCATATTCTTCAGTCTTTTTTGCCGCGCGGTGCCCAAAGCAGAAGCAGTTCGCAAGTGCCGGTCGGCCAGCTCCTGAATTTACGAAAAATTGGAAACCGAAGTCTTCTTTAAAGCTAAGTACCCCGTTGGGGAAACTTTTCTTGCCTCAGACCGATATCAGACAAAGTTAACAATTGTATTTCTTGTGGGAAGCAAATACCGCATAAGGATTTCCATTCCCTTTGCATACCTTGTTTAGGCCCAGATCAAGACGTCTCGGGCTGTCGCTTCTGTGCGACTTTCAATAAACGCACTATTAAGCGTCGGGCGGAGTTCGCCCAACATTATTTTGGTAAAGCCTTTGATTATAAAATGTCGTTGGATACTCCGACTACCGTTTTATCCAAAAAACGCAAGGAAAAAGACCGACATGCGAGGCCCGCGGTCTCCACCGACACCACGCCAAAGCCGGCTACACGTGGTCCGGTTCTCAGCGAGATGTCTATGCAGTCCCTGACTACCGACGACACTTCCTTAGCGGTGTCTTCTGTACCCGAGACCGCTGGTACCTCTGCCCGTACTCAGACTTCAACCACCGAAACCACAGTGGGTGTTGAGCCTCCTAGTGTGGACAGGTCCACTTCCACCCAGGGTGTATTTAGGCCCTCTTCTTCCTTTTCTATTAAGGCCTTCACTAAGTCAAAATCAGCCATGCATCCCAAGAGGCCTATTGGACAGGGCCTATCCCCAGGCTCCATGCCTAAAAAGCAGATGCTTAAAATGGCTGAGGATTTAATTTCCTATATCAGGGGTTCCCAACCCCCTCCAGACAAGAGACCCAGAGTGGAGGAAGACTCTCCCTCTTCTGAACAGGGCTCCATTTTCTCAGAACATTCTTATGTGGAGGAACACTCGTACTCCCCTTATGAAGATTCTGATGCAGAACAGTCCATTCCTTCTGTATCTCCCCCAGAGGATTTCTCTTTTGGGGAAACCTTGCACACCTTGAGAGAGCACTTCCATTGGGAAGGCCAAGACTTTTCTGATTCCAAGAAAAGGCTTAGGGAATTTCTTTTGTTACCTCAACACAGACCTCTGGCTATACCTCCTGTCCTGGACATACTTGATGTTTACTCGGAGGCTTGTCTTAATCCGGATTCCCTGCCTCCTGCACCAGTCAAACCTGATAGGTACTACAGAGTCCCTAACTCTCACCAATTTCTTTTCAAAAGCCATAATGCTGACCCTGAAACCATTTCTCAAGGCCCCAAGGGAATGAAGGCCTCTACTGCCAAGAACCCACTACCTTCTGAAAGAGAATCTAGATCCTTAGAAAGGTGGGGGAAAAAGGTATACATCTCGGCCACCCTAGCCATGAGGGCCTTAAATTGTCAGTTCCATATGCTTAAATATCAGCAGTTTCTGTTATCACAATTAAGAAACAAAATGTCTCAACCTGAACAACCAGATTTGAAGGAATTGCAGGATATGATACATAGTGCAGAACAAATGGGTAAACACACCTTACAATGTGGTTATGATGCCTTAAAGGCCTCAAGTAGAACTACTGCTACAGGAGCAGTCATCCGTAGACATGCCTGGCTTAGGGAACAAAGTTTGCCTGATCATGTTAAAGCTAAGCTATTAGATGCTCCTTTACAAAAAAAAAGGATGTGCTATTTGGTACTAATGCTGAGGAGATACTACGGAAAATGGAAGAAAAAGCTAAAGCTATGCAAACTGTCAAGGCTTTTCGACAGGTACAGCCACCTCGTTTTAGCAGAAATTGGCCTTCAAAGAACTGGTCCTTTCCAGCCACTGACAAGCCCCAAAGAGGTAGATACAGGCGCTCAAGGGGCAGAGGGCAAGCTCAAGGATCATATAGAGGCAGACAATGGCAATCACAAGCACCAAGAGGTAGCGAGGACAGTGCACAACAATATAGAAAGCAAACCCAATGACTTCCTTCTTTTAATGCCAAGCAAATCCTCTCTTAGACTGCTTCCTTTCTTACCCACTTATAGTTATATAGCTCTCTTTCTCTGGTATTTACCCCTTTGCTAACCTCTAACTCCCTTAGTACAATGACTTGTCACCGTATATTCACACTGTCATCTCATCCTTCAACATGGATTTTTGATACTTATACAAGTTATAATTTTGACATATTTTCTTAAGTTTTTATTTTGACGTTGATATTGCTTTGTTATTGTTGATATTGCTTTTTGATTGTATGTTTTTTTCTTTTTATGTGTATTTCTGTGTGGAGCTTTTCTCCCCGGGCCTCTACTGAAAATGGAAATATGTCCAGCTAGACTAGCCCTGTCAACAAATGTAAAATAAAATAAATAAATAAAAATCTCAGCTGGCAGCCCCCTTGGGAGGAAAGCTGGCACTATTTTCAAGAAATTGGCAGATTATCACAACAGACAAATGGATCCTGGACATAATAAACAGAGGCTACAGATTTCATTTTCACACTCTTCCAAAAATGAGAGGCATGCCAAACCTGCCACACAATCAAAGGGCAGAGGCGCAAATACAAATTACAAAACTCATGGATATGAAAGCCATTCAAGAGGTTCCTACTCATGAACAAGGTCAAGGTTTTTATTCCAGACTTTTCCTGGTACCAAGAAAAGGAACCGACTGGAGACCCATTTTGGACTTATCCATCCTAAATACATTTCTACTCGTACCAAAATTCAAGATGCTCACATTACAGCAACTTCTTCCCATGCTGGGCAAGGAGTTTTGGCTGGTAACATTGGACCTCAAGGAGGCATACCTGCATGTCCCAATTAGACAAAGCTGCAGAAGATGGGTTCAATCCACTATCAATTCTCTGCATTGCCCTTTGGCTTATCTACTGCACCCAGAGTATTCACGAAATGCCTGGCATCAGTAATTGCCTACTGCAGACTTCAAGGGATACAAATTTACCCTTATTTGGACGACTGCCTGATCCAAGCGGACAGCAAGCACACTCTTCTGGAACATCTGGCTTATGCAACACGGTTACTGAATTCTCTGGGATACACAATCAACAAAGAGAAATCCAGGCTAACACCATCTCAGAAATTAACTTTCCTGGGTGCCAACTTGGACACAAACACCCAGATGGCCTATCTTACGCCAGAAAAACAAGGGCAACTAACTCAGTACTTCAAAACACTAGCAAATTGCACCAGGCTTACTGCAAGGAAAATCCTGCAGGCTCTGGGCTTCATGGCATCTTGCATTCTTTTAATCCCATGTGCAAAGTTGCATATGAGAAAACTTCAATGGTACCTAAAAAACCTATGGTCTCAACACAGCCACAAGTTGGAAACAATAATACCAATAATTCCATGTTTGCAAAAGGAATTTCTGTGGTGGGCCCAAGCATGTCAAGCAAACGCAGGTCTCCCATTCTGCAAGCCTCAAGCAAATCAAGTCATCACAACAGACGCCTCAGATTATGCCTGGGGAGCACACATGACAGGCAGGTGCATTCAGGGCAAATGGTCCCAAAAGGAAAAGCACCTTCACATCAATCAAAAAGAAATGCTAGCAGTGATAAATGCAATTACAGCATTCAAGGACCTCCTGCATCCAGGACAATTATTGATAAGAACAGACAACACCACAGTAATGTGGTACATAAACAAACCAGGAGGAATGCATTCATATCCCCTGTGCAGACTAGCCATGACACTTTGGAACTTGGCTCTGGAATGGCAAATCGAACTTCAAGCACAGTACTTGCCAGGTTTGGAAAACACGCTGGCAGACAACCTAAGCAGAAATATGACAGATCCACACGAATGGAAGCTACATCCACAGGTGTTTACAAAGATAATCCAAGCATGGGGAAGGCCAGACATAGATCTCTTCGCCTCCCACAGGAACCATCAATTGGAAAAGTTTTGTTCCAGGACTTTTCATCCAAAGGCATGGAGGGTGGACGCCCTTTCATTCAGTTGGACAGCATGGACAGTGTATGCTTTCCCACCTCTGCTCCTTCTATCCAAAGTACTCTTGAAAGCAAGAGCAGACAGACTGAAGATTATACTGATTGCTCCAGACTGGCTAAGGCAGCACTGGTACCCACTCCTAAGGAGCCTAACACATACTCCTCCTTGGCCTCTACCTCTAATGCCTCTTCTACTGACTCAGCACAGCTACAAAACTCTTCACAGTCAGCTAAAAACACTCAATCTTGCTGCATGGAAAATTCCTTAACACCACAGCAGACCCTACTCTCCAAAGAGGTGCAGGATGTCATTCTGGAGGCCAGAAGGCCATCTACTAGGAGGACTTACTCCACAAAATGGAAACGGTTTTGCTCATGGAATGAGAAAAGAGGCCAGGACCCTAGAAAACTGAATCTACCTCAGGTATTACAGTATCTAGCTGAGCTGCTGAACAGCGGACTTTCATTCTCCTCCATAAAAATCCATGCCTCAGCCATTTCTGCAGAATTCAACACGGATCCACCGTTATTCTCTCATCCACTTTTAAGGCAATTCCTCAGAGGGGCTAAGAATATAAGACCACCAAGGAAACAACCAGTGCCAGCCTGGGATCTTAATTTCATCCTAGAAAAATTAACATTGCCTCCCTTTGAACCAGCTGCCTCAACAGATTTGCAATACTTGTCCTGGAAAACAGCTTTCCTTCTGGCCATTACCTCAGCTCGTAGGGTCTTGGAACTTCAAGCCCTCATGGCTGTGCAGCCCTTTCTGATCTTCCATCAGGACAGGGTTTCCCTTCGTACCAACCCGTCATTTATGCCTAAAGTGGTATCCAAGGTAGCTTTAAATAAAGCCATACACTTACCTACCTTTTACCCGAATCCTCAAAACAAAGGGGAAAGGCTGCTACATTCCTTAGACATCCATAGGCAGCTTCGTTACTATTTGGACAGAACAAAGCCTTTCAGGAAATCAGAACAACTTTTTGTGTCTTATGCTGTGGGATCTCAAGGGAAGCCTGTTACCAAACAGACAATCTCTAAATGGAGAGGCCACTGCATATGTTTTTGTTACTCCCATCATGGGAAATCTGTCTCTGCAGGCATCAGACCACACTCCACCAGGGCCACAGCTACCTCCACAGCCTTCCTCAGAGGAGTTTCTACCAAAGATATCTTGGAGGCAGCCACTTGGAGTTCTGTACATACCTTCACTAGACACTACCACCTGCCTTTATACTCCAAAACTAGAGCAGGCTTTGCTACTGCTGTATTGCAGGGCATTCTGGCTCATCCCAGTTCTGCCTAGTGCCTACCACCCTGTTCGTAGCTTTGGGATTCTACCCATATGTGATTACTGCAGCTGTATGCACAAACATAGTACAGTTTTGTACCTACCATAAATGTAGATGTTCGAGTGCTAATACAGCTGCAGTACAGGTTTCCCTCCCTCCTTCCCCTCTAGGTATAGGACTAGTCGCTGACCCCTCCACATACAACCTATTTTGGGTTAGCCTCCTTTGGTGTATTTGCTTGCCAACTACTCTTTTTTGATAACATTGCATTGCTTGTATATATATATATATATATATATATATATATATATATATATATATATATATATATTGGGGGCACCTGACATCTGGGGCAAGAAAAGACTGAAGAATATGGCGTCGGCTGTAACTTATATACCCCTGTCGCACTGACGTCAGGGAAGAGGGGACAACAACCGACGCTGGACCAGGACTTTGGAATTCGGCCGACCGAGGACCCGCCTGACGGCAGAGAACCCATATGTGATTACTGCAGCTGTATTAGTACTCGAACATCTACATTTATGGTAGGTACAAAACTGTACTTTCTGGAAGTCTCTGGCATTTTCCCAGGGTGCTCAGGACTCTCCTTCACCCAGAGGCAGCAGGGGTTACGATAGACGCTACCCTAGGGGCAAAGGGAGTCAAAGGAAGTTCAGGTCCCGAGAACCCTTCTTGGAGAAGCCCGGGCAGCAGCCCTGAAGGGTTGCCTGACTGCTTGTCTCTGGCGGTAGTAGGGGGTCATCTGTTGCTGCACCCAACAGCATGGGAGTCCATTACGACAGATTATTGGGTGTTGCGAATCATATCCAGAGGATATTTCATTCTGTGCAAGGAATTGCCCCATCTGAACAAGTACCTCCCAGACATTTCACCTGCGCTAAGGGAGGAAGCAGTGCTAGTAATCGGAAAGCTGCTGAAGAAACGAGTCATCCAGCCAGTCTCCCCTAGACCAGTGTGGATTCAGTGTTTATTCCAGGTTCCTTTTGGTGCCAAAGAAAATGGGGGGCCTCAGACCCATTTTGGATCTGTCCACATTTTACCTGTCAGTAGCCAAGGTGAAATTCTGGATGGTCACTCTTCAATCAATCCTGCTGTTTCTGCAGGCCAAAAATTGGATGTGCTCAATCGACCTTCAGGATGCTTACTGTCACATCAAGATAGACAGGTTCTCCAGGAGTTTTCTCCACTTCCAGCTGGGAGTCTATCTTCATTTCAGAGCCTTTCCCTTTGGTCTCACCACAGCCCCCAGGGTGTTCAACAAGGTGATGGTTGTAGCGGCTCACTTGAGGCATCAGGGTATTCACGTCTTTCCTTACCTGGATGATTGGCTCTTTGCTGCCCCTTCAAAGCATCTACTCTACCAAGCCAGGGATTACTTCCTTCTGCTAGCAAATAAATTGGACATCACCATCAATCTGAACAAGTCTTTATTGGCCCTGGTCCAGATTCTAGACTTTATTGAGGCTCAGTTGGACACTATTCAAATGAGTTTTCCTCACTTCAGACAGGATATGCATTCTAAGATTACATGTGTTGCACATTCTTCATACCCATGTCCCAACAGCCGAAGCAGTCCTAAGGGTGCTGGCTTCCATGGTGGCCACGATCAGTCTCCTGCTAATGGCTTGTGTTCATATGAGAGTTCTTCATTGGATGCTTGCGGTCCAATGGGCCCTGTTAGATTTTTCTCTGTCCTTTCCTGTGTGGATCTCAAGAGTATGCAGGGACTCCCTTTTGTGGTGGATTCAGTCCCGGGACCTCCACAGGGGACGCTCCTTTCATCCTGCCTTTCCCAAGACCACGATAACCATGGATGCCTCCCAGCTAGGGTGGAGGGGCACTGCCCGGGAAGGACAGTTCAAGGCATGTGGGCGGCTTCCGAGACCAACTTGCAAATCAGAGTACTTGAGGTGAGGGTGGTCCTTCTTGCATTGCAGGCCCTTCATGCTCATCTTCCTCTAGGGACGATTGCAGTTCAGACAGACAATATGTCAGTGGTCTGGAATATCAACAAGGGAGAACCAGATCTTATCCCCTCTGTCGAGAAGCCATGAGAGAGTGGGAATGGGTACTCTCTACTGGTTGCTTTCTGGTGGCAACACACATTCCAGGGTGGTCCGGCATTCTAGCGGACAGGCTCAGCAGATCTATCCTGATGCCTTACGAGTGGTCTCTAAATCCTTCAGTAGAGGAACAGATCTTTCAAAGGTGGAGTCGTCCTTGCTGCGATCTCCTTCCAACATGAAGTGCAAGGAGTTTTTAGTTCTGTACCCCCCCCCCCCCCGGGGGAAGCCCCTAGAGACGCACTGGTACATGCTTGGTCTTTTCTATGCTTATCCTCCGCTTCCTCTTATGTCCAAGTTTCTTCAGAAAGCCCGAAGGCTGGGAAGCACTGTGATCCTCATCGTCCTATTCTGGCCTCGTCAAGTTTGGTTCCCCTTACTGTGGTCTCATCTGGTAGTTACTCCATGGACATTGGATCCATTTCCAGATCTTCTTTCTCATCCCTCAGGGATTCCTCACTCAGACCTGTTCAGTCTGAAGCTCACGGCTTGGCTGTTCCAGTTCCCATGATCATTAGAATGTCCGGATTGTCATCCCCTGTTAAATCAATTTTGCTAACGGCTCATAAATCTTCCACCAGAAAGGTCTTTTGTAGTAAATGGAAACGTTTCTCCATATGGGCCACTCAGTGGACCTTTGATCCCTTTACTGCACCTCTTTCTGCAGTCTTAGATTTTCTGGCAAGTTTATTCCATCGGGGTGCCAGTTCATCTACAGTTAAAGTCCATCTGGCAGCTATTTCTAATTTTCATGTGGAGGTGAATATGTCTTCTTTGGCATCTTCCAAACTTTGCAAGACTTTCCTAAAGGGCACCTTCTTTAGACCTCCGGTTAAGGACCTTTTGCCTCCATGGGACCTTACTTTAGTGTTACAGGCATTAGTCTCTGCACTCTTTGAACCTACAGCTTCAGTTGATTTGCAGATGTTCTTCATCTCACATTGCTGCAGTCCTTACACTTGGGTAGTCCGCTGTCCTCGGTCGGCCCGAATATCAAAGTATAAGGCTGACGTCGGTCAGGGCGCATTTGACTGACATCAGGACGTCAGGGTACAAATGCACATGACCGTCATATCCCCAGTCTTTTTTGCCGCATGGTCCGATGCAGAAGCAGCATTGCAAGTGCCGGTTGGCGTTCTGAGATTTTTCGATTTAGAAGTTTCAGACCGAGTTCAAAGTTGGCTAAGTACCCGTTAGAATATTTTAGTTTTTTCTTGCCTCAGTCATTTACCGGATGTCAGAAAAAGTCAATAATTGCATTTCTTGTGGGAAACAGATACCGCATAGAGATTATCATACTTTGTGTATTCCTTGCTTAGGGCCTGAGCACGACGTTGTTGGCTGTCGCTCTTGTGCTAGATTTAATAAACGCACTATAAAGAGAAGGTTGGATTGTGCAAGGTTAGTCTTTGGGAAGCGGTGCAACTATAAAATGCCATCGGATGCTCCGACGCCCGCTTCTTCAAAGAAGCGCAAGGACAAGGCAGTTAAGCCTAGGCTAGAAGAACCATCTGTACCGGACGCCGGTTCTTTAGAGGTGTCGGTGGAGCCGGTGGCTCCACCGGAGGTTTCTTTGTGTTCCCAGGGTGAGACCTTATTATTGCAAGATGTGGCCTCTCAGGAGACAAGTCAGGCTGAGGGGGCTTCTCAGGTTACTATACTCCCCTCCCTGCCTAAGGTGGCTAAGCCCTCTGCTTCTGTTTCAAAGGCTTCTCCCAGGGCAGGCCAGGTTTAGCTTCAGTTGGTGTTACCCCTAGCTCTTCAGGTACTGTGCCCAAGAAGCATATGCTTAAAATGGCAGAAGATTTGATTACTTTGATTAGGGGTTCTATGCCCCCTCCTGATAAGAGACCTAGGGTAGAGCCTGAGCTGGGGGGTTTTGAGCAGGCTTCAGATGTTTCAGAGTCTTCGGCTGAAGACTTGCAGGAGTACTCTCCTTATTCTGATTCTGATGTGGATGATTCTACTCCTTCTGCTACTCCTCCTGAGGATTTTTCTTTTTCAGAAACTCTTCATTCCATGAGGGAGCATTTTAAATGGGAAGGTCAGGACTTCTCTGATTCCAGGAAAAGGCTTAGGGAATTTCTGTTTTTACCCCAGCATAGGCCTTTGGCTATACCTTCTGTTTTGGATGTAGTGGAAGATGTTTTTACTGAGGCTTCTCTTAATCCTGATTCTTTACCTCCTGCTCCTGTTAAGCCGGATAGGTATTACAGGGTGCCTGAAGCTCATAAGTATCTTTTTAAGAGTCCTAGGGCAGACCCAGAAACTGTTAGCCAGGGGCCTAAAGGTGTTAAGGCTTCTGTCGTTAAGAATCCGGTTCCTGCAGACAAGGAGGCTAGGGCCTTGGATAGATGGGGAAAGAAAGTTTATACTTCTTTCCACTCTTGCTATGAGGGCTCTGAATTGCCAGTTTCACATGTTGAAATACCAAAACTATCTCCTTTCTCAATTGAAGTCTAAGGTTGATGCTCTGGCAGTAGGTATTGATTGTAAAGAGTTGCAAGATTTAGTACATGTTTCTGAACAGGTGGGTAAGCATTCTTTGCAATGTGGTTTTGATGCTGTACAGGCCTCGTCTAGGGTGGCTGCCACTGGGTCAGTTCTTCGTAGGCACGCCTGGCTGAGGGATCAGAATTTGTCTGAACATGTTAAAACAAGGATTTTAGATGCTCCTTTACAATCTGACATGTTGTTTGGTCCTGTTGTTGAGACAGTTTTAAAGAAAATGGAAGACAAGGCTAAGTCTATGCAGACTGTTAAAGATTTTTTGCAGGTCCAGCCTCCAAAGTTTAGTAGAAATTGGCCTACTAAAGGGTGGACGTATCCTTCTTATGATTCCCAGTCTAGGGGTAGATCTAGACGTGGTGAGGGCAGAGCTCAGGGCTCTTTCAGGCCTAGAACAGGGAGTTCTCCTGCACAGGCTTCGGGTGAGGGCAGGGGTCAGTCCTTTCGTAAGCAGACCCAATGACCTACCTTTTCAGCTGCCAGAGCCTGCTTGTCTGGCAGCACCTTTGGGAGGAAGGTTGGCGCTTTTCAAAGAAAATTGGAGTTTAATTACCCAGGACAGATGGGTATTGGATATCATACACCACGGCTACAGGTTTTATTTCCATACCTTGCCGCCTTTCAAAGGCATGCCAGACGTTCCTCCTCAACAAAGAATAGAGGCTCACAAACAGGTTTCTCTGTTGCTCCAACTAGGGGCCATACAGCCGGTCCCTCTGCCAGAAGTGGGTCTAGGATTTTATTCTCGCCTGTTCCTAGTACCAAAGAAGGGGAACACGTGGAGACCAATTTTGGATTTATCTATCCTCAACACTTATCTGGACATTCCCAAATTCAAAATGTTGACGTTGCAGCAGCTTTTACCTCTGCTGGGCAAAGATCATTGGATGGTAACTTTGGATCTCAAGGAAGCTTACCTTCATGTTCCTATCAGACTAAGTTGCAGAAAGTATCTGCGTTTTCGAGCTGGGACTTCTCACTATCAGTTCTCTGCATTGCCCTTTGGCTTATCTACTGCGCCCAGAGTGTTCACGAAAGTTCTGGCTCCAGTGATAGCTTTCTTCAGACTAAAAGGAATACAGATCTATCCTTATTTGGACGATTGCCTAATTCTGGCTCAAGGAAGGGAAGAGCTTCTTCATCATTTGGAATATGTGATAGCAGTGCTAAGATGCCTAGGGTATTCTGTGAACGAAATAAAGTCCAGTCTAGTACCCTCTCAAGACATGTGCTTTCTGGGTGTGAGACTGAATACAGCATCCCAGATGGCCTTTTTAACCCCGGACAAACAAAAGAGTCTATCCCTTTACTTCCATCAACTATCTCATCAGTCCGGGCTGACTGCAAGGACAGTCCTTCAAGCCTTAGGGTTCATGGCATCTTGTATTCTGGTACTTCCCAATGCCAAACTGCATATGAGGAAGCTACAATGGTATCTCAAAAATGTATGGACACAGCACTGCCAGGATCTGGACACTGTCATTCAAATAATACCTTGCATTCAAAAGGAATTTTTGTGGTGGGCTCAGGAATGTCACCTAAACAAGGGACTCTCTGTGACCCGGCCAGAGGCAAGTCAGATTTTAACGACAGATGCCTCAGACAAAGCTTGGGGAGCTCATCTAAATGGAAAGTGGATACAAAACAAGTGGCCTGTCAGACTACAACATCTACATATCAACATGAAGGAGATGTTAGCAGTCCAGTTTGCATTGATAGCTTTCAAGGAATTGCTTCTTCCAGGGCAGGTGTTGATTCTAACAGACAACACAACTGTCATGTGGTACATCAACAAGCAAGGGGGAACACATTCTTATCCTCTATGCAGGCAAGCAATGATTTTGTGGGAGACTGCTCTCAGTTTACAGCTCAATCTTCAGGCAAGGTTTCTGCCAGGAGCACAGAACTCCTTAGCAGATGTGTTGAGCAGACAAATTATGGATCCCCACGAGTGGAAATTGGATCCTCATGTATTTCAGAAATTGACAGTGTCATGGGGAACTCCAGACATAGATCTGTTCGCTTCTCCACTAAACCATCAGCTGCCAAAGTATTGCACAAAAGGTTTCATCCCACAGCTTGGAAAGTGGATGCTCTTTCTTTCAATTGGAGCAATCTTCATGTGTATGCCTTTCCACCTCTGCCTCTCCTCCCAAAGGTACTTCTAAAGGTCCGACAGGACAAACCAAGGATGATTTTAATAGCTCCAGATTGGCCTCGACAGCACTGGTACCCATTACTGAGAAGTCTGGTACGGAAGCCTCCATGGCCTTTGCCTTCAATTCCACACCTGTTGTCACAGGAGGACGGCCATTTGCTCAATGTCAAACTTCACTCTCTTCACCTAACAGCCTGGCATATTCTGTTTTGAACCATAGGGGATCTCAACTTCCACAACAAGTTTTGAATGTGATTTTGGAAGCTAGAAGGCCTAGTACAAGGAAAGTGTACGCAGATAAATGGAAGAGATTTTTATTTTGGAGTGCAGCAAAGGATTTTGATGTTTCTGAGCCTAATATAAGTGTGGCTCTTCAATATCTTACTGAGTTACTGGACAAAGGTTTGTCCTTCTCTTCTATTAAGGTTCATGCTGCAGCAATTTCAGCTCACTATGAATGTGACCCTCCTTTGTTTTCTCATCCTTTGTTCAAGCAGTTTCTTAGAGGGGCAAAGAATATAAGACCCCCACGAAGAGCTCCTACTCCTGCTTGGGATCTCAATTTTGTGTTGGAGAAACTCACTCTACAACCTTTTGAGCCTGCAGCTACTGCTGAGTTGAAATATTTATCATGGAAGACTGCTTTTTTGTTGGCCATTACCTCTGCAAGAAGGGTTTCTGAATTACAGGCCCTTATGGCAGTTGAGCCCTTCTTGATTTTCCATAAGGATAGGGTAGCATTACGTACTAATCCTTCCTTTATGCCTAAGGTGGTTTCTAGTGTGGCTTTAAACCAAACGATTCATTTGCCTACTTTTTTATGCAAATCCCCAAAATAAAGGGGAAAAGATTTTGCACACTTTAGATGTACACAGGCAGTTGCGTTATTATTTGGACAGAACTAAAGGGTTCAGGCAGTCTCAGCAGTTGTTTGTTTCTTTTGCTTTGAGTTCTCAGGGCAAGCCTGTGTCAAAACAAACTATTTCTAAGTGGATTGGGTTTTGCATTGCTTTCTGTTATTCCCATCATGGCAAGGAGATTCCAGCTGGGATTAGGCCTCATTCCACTAGGGCTACTGCCACTTCAACAGCTTTTTTGAGGGGAGTGGCGACCAAGGATATTTTGGAGGCAGCTACTTGGAGTTCTGTGCATACTTTCTCTAGGCATTATCACCTGCCTCTTTACTCTAAATCCAGGGCTGGTTTTGCCACTGCTGTTCTGCAGGGCATTTTGGCAGCTCCTGCTTCCTTGTAGTTAGCCATCCTCCCTTACCTCTGCTTTGGGATTCTACCCAAGTGTAAGGACTGCAGCAATGTGAGATGAAGAACATAGTACAGTTTTGTACCTACCATAAATGTAGATGTTCGAAGATCCACATTGCTGCAGTCCAATTTACCCTCCCTCCTTCCCCTCTGTGGTTAGAGGTGGTTGTGTGGGTTGGGTTGTACATATTGTGTATATTGTATATATTGTACATATAGTTAGTGCAAGGGTGGTTGGTTGGTTGTTTGCTGTCTTTTGGTTTTGACCTTTATTTTTAGGGTCTTCTGACATCTGGGGCAAGAAAAGACTGAGGATATGACGTCGGTCATGCGCATTTGTACCCTGACGTCCTGATGTCAGTCAAATGCGCCCTGACCGACGTCAGCCTTATACTTTGATATTCGGGCCGACCGAGGACAGCGGACTACCCAAGTGTAAGGACTGCAGCAATGTGGATCTTCGAACATCTACATTTATGGTAGGTACAAAACTGTACTTTTGTGACCTGGAACACTGCCTTCTTGGTTGCCATTACATCAGCCAGAAGAGCATCAGAGCTCCAGGCCCCCTGTATTAAAATACCTTATATGATTTTGCACAAAGATAGTGCATCATTGCGCACTAATCCATCTTTCCTTCCTAAAGTAGCCTTGAAAGCCAGTGTTAATCAAGCTACCAATTTGCCAGTTTTTTCCCCTAACTTTCAAAACAAAGGGGAATACAAGTTGCACCTGCTAGATGTTCATAGACAACTGTGATTCTATTTGCACAGGACGACACCTTTTCGTAAATCTGATCAACTATTCGTGTCTTATTCTAAACCCTTCGTAGGTAAGCCAGTTTCTATGGTAGTCATTGCTCACTGGATCTCCCAATACATTGCTCAAGCTTATGCTGTTAAAGGAATGTTTCCTCTGGGACAAGTAAAGGCACATTCTACTCTATGGCTACTTCAGCTGCCTTCTGTTCTAGGGTGTCTCTGGATGATATCTGTTCGGCAGCCACTTGGTCCTCATCTCATGCCTTGATTTCACATTACAAACTGGATATCGTGTCTAGAAACAGAGCATCATTCAGCTCTGCGGTGCTCCGAAATATCCTTCCATGAGAGCCACCCAGGAGTTTTTGGTACCTGGGAATCCTGTCCCACAGGTTGAAGACCAAATGAAGTAAACTACTTCAGATAAAGAAGTTATGTACTCACCATAATGTTTCATCTGAGTAGTTGTACTTCATTTGTCTTCAACCACCTCCCCCCCATTTCACCCTGACCTTGTTACTTAGTGAAGAATGTTATACCTTTTGTATACGTTGTGAGACCCTTGGTCCTGTCTGGGCCCTGTAGTTTTTTTGTGGTTCACGCTTGTGATAAGGTTCTGTTGGGTCAGGTGTTTGATACTATTTAGGCAGCAAACTCAATCTGAAGGGAGACTGGGGGTATTATGGGTAGGGGGAGGAGCTTGGAGCTCAGATCAATAGTTGGAAAATGTGGCCGTGTTGGATCCGATGTGGATCCGAAAACCACAGATTGAAGACAAGTGAAGTACAGCTACTTAGATGAAACATTATGGTGAGTACATAACTTTATTTCAACCTGGATTTCCAAAGCTGTCACCTTCTGCTACAAATTCCATGGGAAATCCCTGCAGGGTACTGCACACTCCACCAAGTCTATGGCCTCCTCAGGAGGCTTTTTCAGGGGGTTTGGATACCCGTACCATTCTTGAAGCAGCCATGTGGTCATCAGCGCATACGTTCACCAAACACTACAAGTTAGACCATATTTCCAGAGGCAGTGTGGGTTTTGCCAGGGCTATCCATGGATTCCTGGAGACCGCCTCTAGACCACCACCCCCTTCCTCACAGTGAGCTTTGTTACTCAACCATATGTGATGAATACTGCAACATGAGAAAAGAAGGACGTAGAAAAGTTGTGTAAAGTAGATGTCCTTCTCTTCCATGTTGCAGTATTCCTTCCCACCCTCCTTCCCTTCCTGTTATGCTGCATTTCCCTTTCTGGATGGCACAGGACTGGCATTTTCCCTTGCTTGGACTGGTTCCGATTGGAGCTTACAGTTCTGAGGGCCGGTGTGTGCAGATGTCACTTTGTTGTCCCACATTCCACTAACCACGTCAGATGTCCCACTCACGGTACAGTGACTGAAAACTTTTGTATACTGGCCAGACGTTCGGGTAGCAAGAGGAGTAAACCCATATGTGATGAATATTACAACTTGGAAGAGAAGGATATCTATGGTTATAGTAAGATTTTACACCACTTTTCTTTCTACACACTGGCCCCTCTACATGACGAGTCAGCGAGAGATGCCTCAGGTCCCTCAGGTTTCCTTTATGTTTATCCCTCGTTACCCTGATCCCCAAATTTCTGCAGAAAGCATCCCAGTTGAAGAGCGCAGTCATCCTCATTTCACTCTTGACCTTGTCAGATCTGGTTTTCCTTCCTGTGACCTCATCTTATTTATCCACCTTGGATGCTGGATCCACGTTCAGACCTGCTATCCCACCTGACAGGAATGCAACATCCAGACATCAATGGTCTCAAGTTAACCGCATGGCTTCTCTAGTTCCAGTGATGGCAAGACAGTCCAGGCTTTCTTTCCCAGTTCGACAAATTCTTTCATCCTCTCAGGAAAATGTAGAAAAGTTAGTGGAAAAGATTTTCAATCTGGGCCCTTAAGAGAGATTTGGATCCCTTCTCCACCCCAGTCTCAGCAGTTCTCAATTATTTGGGCATCTGTTCTTAGCAATGGGGTAAGCTATTCTACTATTACAGTTCAACTAGTTGTATTTCAAATTTTTATTCAGGAGAGAATCAATTTTCTTTGGCTTCCTTGAGATTATGCAAGGCCTTCCTTAAAAGCATTTTTTTGACTCAGGCCTCCAGGTAAATATCCTACACCCCCTTGGGATTTGACAGCACTCTTACAAACTCTTACCCAACCTTTCTTTTTGTCTTCCACTAAGATTGACCTTAAGTTTCTATCCCGGAAAACACTTTTTCTGGTCACTGTATCCACTGTTAGACAAGTATCTGAACTCCAAGCCCTTTTTACAAGACCTCCATACTTGATCTTCCATAAAGATAGGGTTTCATTACTCTCAAGCCCATCCTTTCAACCTAAGGTAGCTTCTGAGTCCAACTTAAATCAGGTCATTAATTTACCTGTGTTCTTCCCTATATTCTCAAACAAAGGAAAATATATGCTGCATCTTCTGAACTTGCATCCGCAGCTGAAGTTTTATTTACACAGAACACAGGATTTCAGAAAATCTGATCAATTGTTTGTATCTTTCTCCAAGAACAAATTCGGTAAAGCAGTTTCTAAAGTAACTCTAGCCAAACTGTTAACTGATTGTATATCCTTTGTCTATAGAAAAAAAAAGGTTTAGCTTTACCCAAGCCCCCTAAAGCACATTTTTCAAAGTCTGTGGCTGCCTCATCGGCCTTTTGGCAAGGAGCTTCCATAGATATTTGTACAACTGCCAGTCAGTACAATGCTCATACCTTTATTGCTCATTACAAATTAGACATACTGTCAACTGCGGTGGTGGTGCTGGGTAACGTTGTTGACTCACAGTAAGACGTTGTCCTGTTCGATTCTCAGCTAAAGCGTCTTCTGTGTGGAGACTTGCGTGAATGGGCATACCTTCGTTGAAGGTTGTGCATCAGGGCCGGCAACTTGGCACGTAAAAATCTACTGCCAATCATTAGCGGACCGGAGTTCCGCTGTGGTGACCCCTAACCAGGAAAAGCCGAAAGACACAACAACAAATTAGACATACTGTCCAGAAATAAGACATAAGACAGCATTTGGTTCCGCTGTACTTTGGAATATTCTTTGATGAGGACCACCCAAGGTTGAACTAGCTGGAGACTCTGTCTCAGCATTTGAGGAATGAATGAAAATGGCAACATCTGATACAGAAGTTATGTACTCACCAGTAATTCTGTGTTGTACATTCTTATTCTTCCTCAATTCCCTGCCCTCCATCTTCCTTAGTGTGGCCTAAGGGATGTACTTTTGGAAACTCACCTATTCCTTGCTTTGAGCTGCAGCCTTTTTGCATGTTTTTATCTTGTGTCTTTTTACAGTAGAGTGCCATGTACATATTACTGTTGGGGCAGAAAACTCGATCTGAGATATAGCAGGAGAGTGAGGCATTGTGGGTAAAGGGAGGAGGTCAAGAGCTGGATCTGTGAGTCTGGTAATAGCGACAGAGCCAGAGCTGATGTCTGATCTGAGACCCATCAGTTGAGAAGGCATGAAAATGGACAGCACAAGATGCATCATTATGGTGAATACATAGCTTTTATATTTAAACATTCTAAAACTACCCCCCCCCCCCCCCCTTGAGGATAAACTGTTTTTTTAATGTTTGGCAATGCTGAAGTGCATTACACTGCTTTTTACTCTGTTTTTATTGGGAAAAATGACTTCATGCTGCTTTAAAAATTTTACTGGTTTGCGCTGCTTAGTTTGAGAAAGAAACACCATTTTCTTCTTGACCACAGAACAGGCTACCAGTCCCAAAGTCTGTCCTTCCACTTACAAAATGAAAAATTTAACTGTACAGTCTTTGCCACTGCACCATGCTAGCAATTTGCTTCATCTGCAGATGATTGCCTAACTTTATTCTCACTCATTTACTTGTAAAATCTGTCAACCCTTCTTACTGGGTAGTTTCTAGTAAGAGAAAAATATATTCCTTTTTTCCTGAAGAGATTCAAGAAACTGCTTCTGGACATGATTGTGATGGGACAGATGGTGTTTTTTTCCTCCTCAAGTTTCTGATTCAGACTTGGTTGAGAGTGTGTTATCTGCATTTCCCTGTCAAGGATTCTGTTTCTCTGAGACTATTTCCAGTTTCTCAGTCCCTGAAATGTGATAACTGGATTTTCCGGAACTCCTTCCATCCCCCCAGTGCTGTCAGCATTGAAGGAGGTGCCACAGCCTGTGGTATTCCTGATGGCCAATCTGCTGCACCTAAGAAAAACAAATAGAATGTACAGAGTTTATCAGTCTTTAAAATTGCTATGTATGCATCCTACACCTGACCCAGAAGCTATTGCTTTAATTAACCCAGCTGCTGCCAAATATTTTAATTATAATCTTTCCTTTTCAGACATGGTTAAGTTTGAGAAAGTGTGTACTTCTACAGCTTTAATTTTTAGAAAGTTGAATTGTTAAGTTCACATGTTAGTTTATTCTGACTAATTCTGAAAGTATGAGGAATGTTTTATCTGCAATCCCTTCCTGTGAGGAAAAATCTTCACGGTGTGGTTTATTTTTTTTTCTGTTTCTCAGGTCACTGTTTACTTGTTTAAAGTGTCTTTATGGTTGTGTAGATAACTACATCCAAGGCTTTTGCTGCTAGCACTGTGTTGAGGTTAACTTGACTGCATTTTCCAAACCTCCCAGAGGGTGTAAAAAAAAAAAAAAAAAAAAGATTTTAAATTCACCTTTGGATAGAGATTGTTTTTGGACACTCTGCTCCTGAAGTTAGTAAAAAAGTGATGAGAAGGATAAGCTGACACTGGGAATCTTGCAGATTTTCCAGCTCTCCTCCTTTAAATTTTCTGTGACATTTTTCTGCTCCCTCATCCAATTTTGGCAAGAAACAAACCAGTCTCAGCGAAATGCTGGTTAGCAAACAATTTAAAGTGAAGGCAGGGACCCCCTTCAGAACAAAGGACAGTCAAATAAGTCAGAATTACTATGCGAGGGACCTTGTTCCCATCCCCACAGTAGCAGTTCCTTATCCCTTCCAGAAAGTCTGAATCTCCATTTCTCTGGTGACAGATTGTCTTAAGAAAATGGGTTCTGAGACTGAGTCAGCAAAGTTGCAGATATCAGTGGGAAGAAATCCCTCCTTTCAAGGGAAATATTCCATGTCCATCAGATATAATCTCTTTGTTCTCTCCTGTCTTACAGTATGTATTCTCAGGGGTAATAGAGACAGCTCCTCCTCCTGAGTTGGAAAGATGGTTTTACTAAATAATGTTTCTGGTGCCAGAGAAAGAAAATGCCTGGAGACTAGATGTTCATTGTGTTTCACTGTTGCAGTCCTTACAAAATGGGTTATCTGGCTCCCAGAAGCCCACAGCCGGCCAGAATACCAAAGTCCTTGGTATATCACATTGGCTGCCTTCGGTTTAAGCCTGACGTCAGGACATCAGGTACGAAGGAAGGCAGCTGGCACCATTTCCTCAGTCTTTCTTGCCACGGAGCCCGAAGCAGAAGCTTTTTGCATGAGTGCCGGTTGGCCGAGTAACTTCTTTTTGTAGTCCGACTGCTTAGTTGAAGACATCCTCAGGTAAGTACCCCATTGGGGACCCTCTTTTCTTGCTTTAATGAATGTCAGAGAAAGTTAATAACTGTCTTGCCTGTGGAAAACGGATTCCATGGCATGATTTTCACTCCTATTTTATCACTTGTTTGGGCCCTGAGCACGACGTCCCTAATTGCGGTCTTTGTGCTTCTTTCAAACTGCATACCATTCGCCATAGAGCTAGGATCTTGTTCAAGCATTTTGGAGTTTGGCCTAAGTTTGTCGGTATGGCGTCTTCTGGTCTCCCAACTTCAGATGTGCCTAAGAAGCGCAAGGATAAGGACCGTGACAGGCTTAGGGTCAAATTAACCGACAACGTCCCTGTTAAGTTGGTTATCGGCCCAGCGGTAGTCAGTGAAGCGCTTTCTTTGCCCCTGCAGTCCGCGGATGTTCAGCCACAGGCATCTGCAGAGACCTCTTCTGAATCCTTCATGCCGCAGGCTTCCACTTTGTCTTCTGACACTCAGCCAATCACCGCCTCTGATGGATCCGGAGCCGCTAAGTAGGCGCTGGCTTCTGAGGCCTCTTTTCTCCGCCCGGAGACCAGCTCCAGACCGACGACCTTGGTTCAGACTACTGCAGTGACTAGGCCTCCTGAGTCCCTCCAGCTTTCTAGCAGGCCTTCCAGCCGAAAATCTACTCCAAAGCAGGCGCCGGCCTCCCCTCAAATGCCTCAGTCTCAGATGATTAAGATGGTTAGTGATCTCTTGACCATTATCAGGGGCTCTCAGCCGCCTCCTTCTAAGAAGGCTAGGGAATTGTCCCCAGAAGTTTTGTCTGCCTCAGACTCTGAGGTTTCCAGCACTTCTGCTGATGAAGAGGGAAACTCTCAACGTTTTTCTGGTTTTGAGGATTCTGATGCAGAAGACTCCATCCCCTCTGCCTCCCCTCCAGAAGATTTTTCTTTTGGAGATGCTCTGTATACGCTTAGAGAGCATTTCAAAAGGGAAAGTTAGGACTACCATTAGTCTAAGAAACGGATTAGGGAATTCCTAGATTTGCCACAGCAGAAGCCTTTGGCTATCCCTCCGGTTTTGGAAGTTGTTGATGTTTTCATGGAGAATTCTTTGTCTCCTAATTATGTTCCTCCTGCGCCCAGAAAGCCTGACAGGTATTATAGAGTTCCTGGATTCTCATCAGGTCCTTTTCAAGAATCCTACTGCTGATCCAGAGATTATTTCTCAGGCCCTAAAGGTGTTAAAGCCACGGTTGCTAAAAATCCTGTTCCTTATGACAGGGAATCTAGGGCCTTGGTTAGATGGGGTAAAAAGGTTTATACTTCTTCCACCTTGGCTGTTAGGTCTGTTAATTGTCTTTTTCATATGCTGAAGTATCAGCAGCATACTTTGGAGGCCATTAAGGCTAATATTACTGGTGTTCCTTCCCTGATGGAAAGTAAGGACATGCAAGATTTATTGAATTCTGTCACTCTTGTCACTAAATATTCTCTACATTGTTGTTTTGACACTTTGCAGGCTTCTTGCAGGGCAGCAGCCACTGGTTCTGTTATTAGAAGACATGCCTGGCTCAGGGAACAGCCCCATTCTGAACCTATCAAATCTAAATTACTGGATGTACCTTTGCACAAGGACAATCTTTTTGGTAGAAAAGCAGAAGAGGTGTTGAAAAAGTTGGAGGATAAGGCCAAATCTATGCATACTGTTAAGGATTTTCTGCAAGTTCAGCCTCCTCGTTTTAGTAGGCATTACCCTTCTAAGAATTGGACTTTTCCTGACCCTAGTAAACAGGGTCGCACTAGGCTTGGGGATTACAGGTCTTCTAGGGGACAGACTTCCACTTCTCAAAAGGCTAAGCACTTGCAGGTTTCCTCTTCAAAATCAGGGAGTTCTAAGCAAACTACCCAAAGCAAGCATTCCCAATGACTCCAGCCTTCCCCTGCCTGCCTCTGTGAGCCCAGGGTTTCCTTTGGAGGGAAGGTTAGCCACTTTTGCAGATGTCTGGTACACCATCACAGAAAACAAATGGGTGCTCAAAATAGTATACCAAGGCTACAAGTTCTCCTTTCACACCTTCTCGGTCCACCAAGGAAACCCAGATATCCCCCCACATCAAAGGCAGAAGCAGAAAAACAAGATCTGAAGTAGGAGATTCATTTGTCTGCAACCTGTGGGTTATGGATCTGATATCGGATCCGAACCGGCATGGTTTATCCAGCTATGGATCCGAGCTCTTAGCTCCTCCCCTCACCCATAATGCCCTGCTCTCCCTACATGACCCCAGATCTAGTTTGCTGCACTGGTAACCAGTTGGATCGTCTTGAGCTCTTCAGCTAAGTGTTTCTAAAACTCTTTAATAGTGTCAGATTGCTTTCTTATAGTTAATTCTGTGTGATTGTGTTAGGTTTCCTTTAGTTTTTTGATAGTTTTGGGTTAACATTTTATCTTTAAAATTTTATCTTAATTCCCTCCCCTCGCTGGTTCGGAGTTTTGTTTGAGTGTGCTGTATTTGGGGCCTTGTGTGCGTGCTAGTTTAGCACTAATTACTTGTTTTTTTCTTTAAAAAAAAAAAAAAAAACTTTAGTCATGTCAGAAGCCCCAAAGGCAATTTTTTCGAAGTGCTCGGAGTGTGGCCATAAGCTTTCCCCTGCTGATGGCCACACTCTGTGCGTTCGATGCCTTGGGGTTGAACACCTCACTTCTGGATGTTCCATTTGTGCAACCCCAGGGCATTGAAGGAGCGGAGGTCTAAGCTGGTCCTGGCGGGACTTCTGCCCTCGGACTCGGCTTCGGCCTCCGCTCCCGTGGTGGGTACTGTTGCTACAGTCCCCTCCTCGCCTGCTCCCCCTCCTCCACCTGGGACTCAACCTCCTGCTGCTGGGTTGGAGGAGAGGGAGGCCAGAAAAAAGGACCGGAGAGAGAAGCACCACAAGCGGCAGGCCGAGACCTCCGTTTCGGCCCCGCCAGCTAAGCGGGCTTCTCCGGCCTCCTTGTCTGCTGGCTCCCCCCCCCCCCTCGGCTCCGGTCCCTGGTCTGCTTTTCACCGGGGCCTGAGGAGGAGGAGACCCGACCTCCATCGAGGCGGCACTCAAGGCCTACCTCGGTAGCCTCTTCGAGGTCGACATATAGCCTTTCCGACGCCGATCTGGACCGGATGATGAGAAGGTTCATCCAGGCCCAGATGCAGATGGGAGTGCTCCTGCTCGACCCCATTTTTCAAGCCTATAGCTCCTTCTCCGACCCGCTACCCGGGTTCGGAGTGGAACCGGGCAGCTTCGGAGCCGGGGGTGGGTCGGCGCCGATAGTACTAGGTACTTCGGATCCGGCCCTGCCCTCGAGTGTTTCGGATCCGACCTCTCGGAGCCTGGCTCCGAGCTTCGGATCCGGGGGACTCGGTGTGCCTTCGGCGCCGTCTGTGTCGGAGCGCACTGGTCCCTCGGATCCGAGTGTCTCGGGGCCGGCTCTGATCCACTCTTCGGATCCGAGGGGGAGCCGACTTTCGGATCCTTTGGTCGAGGATGGCTCCCCTTAGGCTTTTGATGTAGTGGAGAGGGCTCTGTTGAGGGCTTCCGGACCCCCGGCACTTGCTTCGGCTCCGTCCTGCACTCCATCTGCACTGGGTCAGGCTTCCACCATCCAGCCACTGGGACAGCCCGCTTCAATGCCCCAAGCTGTTCCATTGGAACAAGACACTGCTTGCGAGGGCTCCTCGGACAGCCCCCCCCGAGGAAGCACCTCGCAAGCATACGTGTAAAAGGAGGCACATAGACTCCCCCAAGTCTTTAACTGAAGACACGGATTTGGAGGAAGGGGAAGGCTCCCCAAGATCACCCCCCGAGGATGTCTCCTTTGGAGACATCATGGAAATGCTTCACATAAGGGGTGGGTGGTCTGCCCCAAAGTCTTCCTCGGACGAGTCCGTGTTCTTGGAGGCATTCGAAGCGGGCCCATCTACCTCATGGGTGTCCCCTCCTGCCCACCCCCTGGTGGACCTTATTACCACCAGGGCGTGGAAGGAACCGGACACCGTGGAGCCAATCCCCAAAAGGCCAGACAGAATCCTTAGCCCCCCCTGCAGACCGTGCCCACTGGAGTAAGGGACCTCCGGTAGATGCCATGTTGACGGCAGCAGCCACCAAGAGGGAACTCGCCCAGGAGAGTCCCTCAGTCCATCCTCTGAGCAAGGAGTCTCTGATGATGGACTGCTTGGGGAAGCGAATGTTTCATTCAGCGACCTTCTCGGTGAGTGCGCTCAACTATCTGGCACATGTTATCAGGATGCAGCGCGATCTTATTAAAGAATACGCTGCATTCCCCCCCAGAGTCCATGTCGGAGGAGGACAAACTTTTGCACTCCACCCATATGGCCACTCTTTGGTCCGTGACGAATACCTCTATGCGGTTGCTGTCCCATGCTACTGAGGGAGCCGCTAGAGCTGCAGGAGTAGGCCTAGTCACTAGACGCCAGGCCTGGCTCCGCCATTGCGATTTCACGGAGCCCTTCAAGGCGTCTTTCGCAAACGCCCCCTTTGATGGTTCTGCCCTTTTTGGCAAAACGGTTCGCGACACCTTGACCCAGAGCGAAAAGGACAGGAAGACGCTGTCTGCCGTCGGAATCCACTTCTCTGTGCCCCAGAGGTCCTACTCTAGGAACCAAAAGGGCCAGAAGAAGATGTGGTTCCGGAAGTCGCAGCAATCCCAACCCGCTCCAGACAACCAGTCCTTCCGTGGCAGAGGAGGACAGGGAGGACACCGCCCCAGGGGCAGAGGGGCTCCCAGGAATTTCGGGTCCAGAGAACCTTTCTCTGAACGGCCCGTGCAGCAGCCCTGAGGGGTTGCCCGACTTCTCCACTGTGGAGGCAGTCGGGGGACGTTTTTCGGAGCACCTAGTGGCATGGGAGTCCATAACATCAGACCGCTGGGTCCTCTGCATTATATCCAGAGGATACAAGATCCCCTTTCATCACATCCCAAAGCTAAAATCCCTCCCCAACGTTCCACCCGGTCAGTGGGAGGCCGCTTCAGTGGAAATTGGCCATCTGCTGAGGAACAGAGCCATCCAGCCCGTCCCCCCAGACCAGATCGGATCAGGGTTCTACTCCAGGTTCTTTTTAGTGCCAAAAAAGACGGGGGACCAAAGACCAATTTTAGACCTGTCCCTGTTAAACCTGGCAGTTCCCAAGGAGAAGTTCCAGATGGTCACTTTGCAATCCATCCTCCCCCTTCTGGGAGAGAATCACTGGATGTGCTCTATAGACCTCAAGGATGTGTACTACCACATACTGATGGACAGACGTTCCAGGAGGTTTCTTCGCTTCCGGCTTGGAGCCAGTCACTACCAGTTCAGGGTCCTTCCCTTTGGACTCACCACAGCCCCCAGGGTGTTCACCAAAGTATTAGCAGTGGTTGCGGCCCACCTGAGGCTTCAGGGGGTGCAGGTCTTTCCGTACCTGGATGACTGGCTTCTCACCGCCCCAACAAGGCATCTACTATCCTTGGCGCGAGACTCCTTTCTTCGTCTAGCTCCCTGCCTGGGCATCACGATAAACGTAGCAAAATCCAACCTGGCCCCTACTCAGTTGATAGATTTTATAGGTGCCAGGTTAGACATGAGGGAGTTAAGAGCCTTTCTCACAGCCGACAGAGTTCGGAATCTGCGACTCCAGGTGCGGGCCATCCTCCACTCCAGCTCAGTTCCGGCGGAATTGGTCCTGAGGGCTCTAGGGTCCATGGCGGCAGCGATATCTCTTCTTCCACTCGCCAGGTTCAACATGCGGGTCCTTCAGTGGACACTTCAAGTTCAGTGGTCTTACCTTGCTCTCCCTCTGCATCATCCCATTGCGATCAGCAAGGCTTGCAAGCGGTCTCTCTTGTGGTGGCTCCATTCTCAGGATCTCCACGGAGGCCGCCCCTTTTGTGCCTCTCCCCCTCTCGCCATGGTGACCATGGACGCCTCCCGCCTCGGGTGGGGGGGGGCATTTTGCAGGCCGGACGGTCCAAGGCACGTGGAACGACTCAGAGACCTCCCTGCATATCAATGTTCTAGAGATGAGAGCAGTGCTCTTGGCGTTGCGAGCACTTCAGGCCTTTCTTCCCCTGGGAACAATTGCGATTCAGTCAGACAACATGTTGGTCGTCTGGTACATCAACAAACAGGGGGGAACCAGGTCTTATCCTTTATGTCGAGAAGCCATGAGAGTGTGGGAATGGGCGATCTCCACCAACCGCTTTCTCATCGCAACGCATATTCCGGGTCGGTCCAACATCCTTGCGGACAAGCTCAGTCGCACCATTCTCTCCCCGTACGAGTGGTCTCTCAATGCTCAAGTAGCGAAACGTATCTTCGCACAGTGGGGAACTCCTTGTTGCGATCTCTTTGCATCTCCCTTAAACACCAAGTGCGACAGTTTTTTCGCTCTAATCCCTCCTCCAGGGGATTCCCCGAGAGACGCTGTGGTGCATGCTTGGCCTCCCGGTCTTCTTTACGCTTAACCCCTTTGCCTCTAATGCTCCAGGTTCTTCAGAAAGCCTCTCGGTTGGGGTGCAGAATGATCCTCATTGCCCCATTCTGGCCTCGACAGATCTGGTTCCCTTACCTAAGGTCTCACTCGGTGAATCCACCTTGGATTCTAGATCCCATTCCGGATCTGATATCACACCCAACGAACCTACCAACTCCAAATCTGGACAACCTTAAGCTAACTGCTTGGCTGCTCCAGTTCCACTCCTAATTAGGACTCCCAGTATCTCGTCCCCCATTAAGGCCATCCTGGTAGCGGCTCATAAACCATCTACCAGAAAAGTTTACCGCAGTAAATGGAAACGATTCTCCATTTGGGCGGAGCGGCAGGGTCTAGATCCCTTCACGGTTCCCCTTCCTCTGGTGCTAGACTTCTTTACCACTCTTTTTAATGATGGTGCCAGTAGTTCCACGGTCAAAGTGCAGCTTGCGGCCATTTCTCACTATCATGTTGGTCATGACTCTGGACCGCTTATGTCCGCCAAATTATGTAAAATTTTCCTAAAAGGCACCTTTCTCCTTAGACCCCCTGTCAAGCAGGTGGTTCCACCATGGGATCTTTCTTTGGTTCTTCAGGCCTTGACCGCTCCCCCCATCGAGCCTGTGGCCACAGTAGATCTTAAATTCTTATCCCTCAAGGCTGCTTTTTTAGTAGCCATTACTTCGGCCAAAAGAGTTTCGGAACTTCAAGCCTTATCCATGAAGCCGCCTTACTTGGTCTTCCATCCGGACCGCGTATACCTCAGGACCCAATCCCTCCTTTCTTCCTAAGGTAGCTTCAGAAGCAAACATTAATCAATCCATTAACCTCCCTGTTTTCTTTCCTAAATATCAGAACAAGGGTGAATACAAGCTGCATTCCTTGGATGTTCACAGGCAGCTTCGTTTTTATCTTAACTGGACAGCTGGTCATAGGCAATACAACCAATTGTTCATTTCCTTTGCCAAATTCAATCTGGGTAAGCCAATTTCCAAAGTCTCCTTGTCACGCTGGATTTCGCAGTGTATTCTTTTAGCTTACCAAGCTTCTGGGAGGCCCGCACCGGAGGGAGTCCATGCCCATTCGACCCGGTCAGGTTCTACCTCAGCGGCCTTTAAAGCTAGGATTCCTCTGGATGACATTTGTTCAGCAGCCACTTGGGCTTCATCTCATACCTTTATTTCTCATTACAAGCTGGATATCACATCTAGAGGTAGAGCATCCTTTGGCTCCGCGGTGCTCCGGAATATCCTTCCATGACGGCCGCCCAAGATTCAGGTAGCTGGGGACTCTGTCCCACAGGTTGCAGATAAATGAATCTCCTACTTCAGATAACGTTCCATCTGAGTAGGTGGATTCATTTGTCTGCAACCATCCCGCCCTCCTATCCCCCTGGCCTTGTCAGTTTCCTGCATATAATGTGTTACCCATTTCTAGGGTATTTTGATACAGGGCAAACTCGATCTGAGGTCATGTAGGGAGAGCAGGGCATTATGGGTGAGGGGAGGAGCTAAGAGCTCGGATCCATAGCTGGATAAACCATGCCGGTTCGGATCCGATATCGGATCCATAACCCACAGGTTGCAGACAAATGAATCCACCTACTCAGATGGAACGTTATGGTAAGTACATAACTTCTAATTTCTTCTTTGCTAAACCTGGGAGCAATAGAGTCAGTTCCTGCACTACAGATAGGCCAGGGTTTTTACTCAAGACTTTTCCTGGTTCCCAAAAAAGGGGGCACCTGGCACCCTATTCTGGATTTGTCTATTCTAAACACTTTTCTGGTGATTCCCAAGTTCAAAATGCTCACTCTTCAGCAGTTGCTGCCAATGCTGGCCAAGGATTCCTGGCTGGTGACTTTGGATCTAAAGAAAGCTTATCTGCACATCCCAATAAGGGAAAGCTGCAGGCAGTTACTTTGCGGGGAACAGGCACTTCCAATTCGCTGCACTGCCCTTTGGCTTATCTACTGCTCCCAGAGTTTTTACAAAATGCCTGGCTCCAGTCATTGCTTTTTGCAGGCAAAGAAACATTCAGATTTACCCTTACTTGGACGATTGTCTTATTCAGGCAAACTCTCCAGAGCAACTTCTAAAGGATTTGGACTTAGTGTAGCCCAAAGAGGTGAGAAGGTTCTTTACAATCAATGAAAAGAAGTCAAAATTGGTACCCACCAGGGAGATTGTATTCCTGGGAGCGAGTCTGAACACAGCTGCCCAGATGGGGTATCCCTCCCTCAAGCGAAACAAATGGATCTTTCGAATTACTTCAAGAATTTGGCAAGCATGACCCAGGTGTTGCAAGGCAATTCCTGCAAGCCCTGGGATTCATGGCTTCTTGTATTCTGATGATTCCATATGCCAGACTGCATATGAGGAAGTACAGTGGTACCTCAAAAACCTTTGGTGTCAACACACTCAGGATTTAGACTTGATTCTTCCTCTGATTCCCTGCCTGCAGACGAGTTCCTTTGGTGGACGACAGCCTGTGTACAGAACAAAGGCCTGCCTTTCTGTCCATCTCCTGCCAGCCAGACTGTCACCACAGATGCCTTGGACTATGCTTGGGGAGCACATGTAGAGGGCAGATGCATTCAGGGGACTTGGAACTATCAACAGGTTCATTTGCACATAAATCTGAAGGAATTGATGGCAGTCCAGCAGGCCTTGATGGCTTTCAAGCATCGTCTCTCTCTTGGTACTCTTCTAGTCAGGACAGACAACACCACAATCATGTGATACATCAACAAGCAGGGAGGGGACTCGCTCTTACCCCCTGTGCAGACAAAGCATGATACTGTGGTCCATGGCAGCTTCCATGGGCATTCATCTGATAGCTCAGTTTCTTCCAGGAAGGCTCAACACCTTGGCAGACTGGTTGAGCAGGCAGGTCCTGGTTCCCCATGAGTGGCAACTAAACAAGACCATCTTCTTTTGCATCATTCAGCTTTGGGGCACTCCCCAGGTGGATCTCTTCTCATCTCCGACCAACCACCTTCTTCCAACCTTTTGCACCAGGGATCATCACTACAAAGCTTGAAAAGTAGATGCTCTGTTCTTCCTCTGGACACAGCTGTTGATCTATGCATTCCCTCCTCTGCCTCTTCTTCCCAGAGTGCTGTTAAAGATAAGGGACAAAAAATCAAGAGCCATCATCATAGTTCCAGACTGGCCCAGGCAACATTGGTATCCACTACTTCGCAGTCTCTCCCAGTCTCAGCCTTGGCTTCTTCCCTTGATACCAGATCTCTTGGTTAAGGAGAGGGGAAAAATTCTGCATCCTCATCTTCAGACTCTGCATTTGTCAGCTTGGCTCATAATTTAAACCTTTCCCAACAGGTAGTTGAGGTCCTTCATGAGGCCAGTAGGCCTAGCACTAGGGAATCTTACGCAGATAAGTGGAAAAGATTCTCCATGTGGATGCAGACTAGAGGGGAAGACCCTTCTCAAACTACTCTTCCTCTTATTCTTGACTGTCTGGCAGGCTTGCTAAATGGTGGACTTTCCTTTTCTTCTATCAAGATTCATGCTTCAGCTATTTTGCTCATTGCTTCTTTGAGCAGCCCATTTTGTCTCATCCCTAGATGAAACAGTACCTCAGGGGAGCTAGCAATTTAAAGCCTCCTAGAAGGGCACCTACTCCTTCTTGGGATGTTAATTTTGTACTTGAGAAACTTACTCTGCCTCCTTTTGAACCAGCTGCCTCAGCAGATTTGAAGTTTCTCTCCTGGAAAACTGCCTTTCTCTTGGCTATTAATTCAGCTAGAAGAGTTTCTGAGCTGCAGGCCTTAATAGCAGTAGAGCCCTTTTATCTTCCATGTGGATCGGGTTTCTCTTCTAGCTAATCCCTCTTTTATGCCTAAAAGGTTCTTTCTAGCCTGTCTCTTAACCAGTCTATCCACCTGCCTGCCTTCTTTCCTAATCATCAGAATAAAGGAGAAAGGTTACTGCATTCCCTGGATGTGCATAGATAGCTTAGATTTTACCTGGACAGGACTAAACCTTTTCGAAAGTCTGATCAGTTGTTGGTCAGTTTTGCTCCTGGAGCTCAGGGCAAAGCTATTTCTAAGCAGACCATTTCTAAGTGGATTGCTCATTGTATTCACTTTTGTTACTTACAGCATGACAAGGTTCCTCCACAGATTATTAGGACCCATTCTACTAGAGCAGCCTTTTTAAGAGGTTTACCTACTAGGGACATCCTGGAAGCAGCTACCTGGACTTCTGTCCACAGTTTCACAAAGCATTACAATTTACCATTGTTTCTAAAGTCCAGGGCTGGTTTTGCCACTGCACTGTTGCCAGGGCATCCTTACCAATCCTTAAACAGTGGGTGTTCCTCCTCCCTTTTTTTTTTTTCCTGGGCTTTGGGAATCAACCCATTTTGTAAGGACTGCAACAGTGAAACACGATGAACATAGTGCAGTTGTGTACACTTACCATAAATGTAGTTGTTCGAGTGTATTCACTGTTGCAGTCCTGGTTCCCCCCCCCCCTTCCCCATTTTTTCCTAGGGCACAGACTGGATTTTTCTTTTACTGGTCTAACCTTTTTTGGGGGCTCCTGACAGTTAAGGCAAGAAAAACTGAGGAAATGGCATCGACTGCCTTCCTTTGTACCGGACGTCCTGACGTCAGGCTTAAACCGAAGGCAGCCGACATCATATACCAAGGACTTTGGTATTCTGCCCAACTGTGGGCTACCGGGAGCCAGATAACCCATTTTGTAAGGACTGCAACAGTGAATGCGCTCGAATATGTACATTTATGGTAAGTGTACACAACTGTACTTTCTGGATCTTTCTTTCCTAGATCAATATGTGAAAGGGCCCAAGTTCAAAATGCTTTCACTTAACCTGTTACCCCTTATTCATCACGTTCCTATCCATCCAGACTTCAAACGTTTCTTAAGGTTTTAGTTTTTCTTGATCTCATTATCAGCTTTCTGCTATCCTCTGATCCAAGAGTGTTGACAGACTGCCTAACTCCAGTTATAGCTCATTGCAAGCTACAGAGTGCCCGCAGTTTTCCACATTTAGATGACTTGTGCATCTTTACAAAGTCTTTTTCAAAGTGTCAGGAGTCTCTCATTTGGGAGAGAAAGCTCCTGTGTACTCTTTTTGACTCTATCACATGGGATTGTATTCCTGAGGTGTCTGCTAGACACTTTAGTAAAAAGAGCTTTTCTTCCACAGAAAAAAGTAGGTCCATATTTATATATATTCCTGTGTGGAAAAGGCATGAATATAGTTGCAGGTACAGAAAACTCATAGAACACCCCCATGTTGATAAAAGATCTGAAGCACAAATGGTTTAGGAGAGGTGAAGTTAAACCAAAAGTTGAAAGATTAAAATTGGACAACTAGTGTAGTGAACTTACAAATACATTGGTTTACAGAGTTCATTGAACATGCAAGAGAAACAGACTAATCCAGGTTCTGTATAGCAGAACTGGAAATGGTCACACACATTGTTGCTGTGTGTAATACAGTAATGGTAGAGGGCCTGTATACTGAAAGGCATAATAATGTGGTAAGAGTGTTGCATTAGAAATTTATTTATTATATATTTATTTTACATTTGTTGACCGGGCTAGTCTGGCTGGATACATGTCCATTTTCAGCAGAGGCCCGAGGAGAAAAGCTCCACTATATACTAGTAAAAACATTCAAACAGGACAATAAAAGAAACAAAAGAAACAAAAATTATAAGAATGTAAAGAACAAATTCAATGTAGTGTAGTTACATTTACAGTAGCACGTTAAGATAGGTAAACAAAACAAAGGAGAAATACAGAAGGGATCCATGATCCCATATTCTTTCATAACAACTATAAGAATCAAAAATATTTACAATATTAAGAATTATGATAAACAATTAGTGCCTGGGCACTAGTTCTAGGAAGCAGAAATTGCACAGCAGGGATGATTAATAGGTTTAAAAACAAGATGAGATGACATGTTGCAGTAATATATCTTATAAAAGGAGAAAGCGACCTTGTAGAGAAAAAAGAAAGTCCATTTGAGAGATAGGCAAGATTGTGCAAACAATGCAATATTCAAGTAGCAGAGAAGCACTGGAAACATCAGCCATAAAGCATTATAGAGAATGTCAAAGTTTATATCACATGGGATCACCCATTACCAGCAACTTGGAAAATAGATGCAAGAATACCACATATAGCAGTCTATGAAAAGCAGATAAACGTTGCACTGATAATTGAAATTGCTGTACCCAGTGATGAGTCTTACATACAGAGAGATGCAGCGTTATAAAATACCAGGATTTACAGGCGGAAGCGAGGGCAATGTGGAAGAAGGATACCCAGACAGTTCCAGTAGTAATTGGAGCAATGGGTATCGTAAAGAATTTACAGTCTTATTTAGATATATTACCGATACAGGAATTCTGTATGAATTACAGAAGTCAGATGTCCGTGTTTCACTATTGCAGTCATTACATTTGAGTAATCTGCTAGCAGGTTGCCCTCAGTCGGCTTGAATATCAAAGTCTTGGGTCCTGCGTTGGTTGCTGTCTTCTCTTCCATGACGTTAGGTTGTCAGGGGTATAAAACATGCAGCCGACACCATTTTCTTCAGTCTTTCTTGCCGCGCGGTGCCCGAAGCAGAAGCAGTTCGCAAGTGCCAGTCAGCCGACTCCTGAAATTTTCGCATTCGAGTTCAATTAAAGCTAAGTACGCCATTGGGGAAACTTTTTCTTACTCCTTAGCGATGTCAGTAAAAGTTAATAATTGCATTACTTGTGGGAAGCAAATACCTCATAAGGATTTTCATTTATACTGTATTCCTTGCTTAGGCCCAGATCATAACTTGCCTTGCTGTCGGTTTTGTGCTAGATTTAACCAATGCACTATTAAGCATCGGTATATCTTTGCTTCAAAATATTTTGGAAACAGATTTAATTACCCTGAAATGTCGTTCTTTAGCCATCTGACTACCGGAGTTCACAAAAAACGCAAAGAAAAGGACAGCGACAGACTAAGATATATAATTATACATTGTAATGGACAATGGCAACAACTAGATGTGTGACAATGGTCGCCATTTGGGCATTTTACTTGTGCCACCAAAGGGGTCGTCTACATAGGTTTATGCACCACCTGTGGAGGATTTTATGTAGGTAAAACAGAGCGTGAATTTAGGAAAAGGATCTATGAGCATGTATATGAAATAAACAACAAAAAAGAAAGTAATGCTTTTTTCAAGCATTCTATGGAATGCCCTAAGTTCAAACTGACTTTTATGGTATTAGAACAGGTAAATCCCCACATCAGAGGTGGTGATTGGGAATCCACACTTGAGTTCAGGGAGTTAATCTGGCAACTCAAGCTTGATGCAGGGAAAGCACCAGGACTTAATGGTTCACTCAGCATTGGTTCAGTGCTTAGACTTAGAAGGGCCAGATTATAAGCATGTACATTTCTCCCATTTTTGAACCATCCAGTTTTTCCATCTTGTTTTGTTATGCGACCCAACTGTTTTTTGGAATCTACTTCACGCTTTTTTGCTCATGAACATAGTTTTTATGTAAAGCGACCATTGTCACACATCTAGTTGTTGCCATTGTCCATTACAATGTATAATTATATATCTTACAACAATTTTACTTCCAATTTTAACTTGATATTGCTATTTTAACAAGCGTATGAATAGGAGAATATTTATCATGACTAGATCTAAGTTTTTATATTGTCTGGTCTGTTATTTAATTATATTTTGGATTTTTATATTCCCAGTTGAGCAGGGTTTAAACGCAAACAATTCTTGATCACATTAATTACAGCACGTGCTTAATTATCTACACTATTTAAGCAACCTGTTGAAACTGTTTTATTGTTTGACTTGATAAAGCCTGGAATATACCAGGCGAAAGCGCTTGTCTGATTGTGTATTGCTTGTGCATCTGGATATTTTGTGAATAAAAAGTTCTCTATTTTGCTGGTCGAATTATTGCCTCCGCTCCTGGTCTTGGCGTTTGGATTACTGGTTTTGTTTGGTTCGTTTTTCTCCATTTTTTGTGCTTCTCCTAAGCCAGTCGCCTTTTCGCTGGCACTCAGTGAGGCGCTTTTGCAGCCCCTGATATCCGCTACTTTTGAGTCGCAGGCCTTTACCGAGACCCATGTGGAGTCCGGCATGCCGCAAGAATCTCAGAGTATTGCACCCGCGAATGTCTCTCCTCGGGTGGGTCCGGAGCCGCTGAGCAGGCCCCGGCTTCTGAAGGTGTTTTCAGGCCTCAGCATTTCTATATAAAACCGATGCTAGCTTTAAAAACAGACAAAAGCAACTTCTAAGGCTAAAAATCTGACGCATGAGCCACGTGCTCAAGCCTCTATTCCTAAAAAACAGATGATCAAAATGACTGAAGACTTAATTACCTTGATCAGGGGTTCCCAACCCCCCCCCCCCCCCCCCCCGATAAGAGGCCTAGGCAAGACACTGATTATGAATCTTCAGATCAGGTTTCTGTTTCTTCTGCTTCCTCTTCGGATCAGGAATTTTCTATACCACCCTGTGAGGATTCAGATGCAGAGGAATCCATCCCATCTGCATCTCCTCCTGAAGATTATTCTTTTGGAGAAACCTTGCATACTTTAAGGGAACATTTTCATTGGGAGAGTCAGGATTTCTCGGAATCCAAAAAGAGGCTTAGGGATTTCCTCCTTCTTCCTCAGCATAGGCCTTTGGCTATACCTCCTGTATTAGACATTGTTGATGATATGTTTTCAGAATCAAGCATGATTCCTCATTTCCTACCTCCGGCTCCTAATAAGCCAGACAGATATTACAGGGTTCCTGACTCGCACAAATTTTTATTCAAAAATCCTGCTGCTGACCCTGAAACTATCTCACAGGGTCCCAAAGGTGTAAAGGCCTCAACAGCTAAGAATCCTGCCCCCTCTGATAGAGATTCCAGGGCGCTGGATAGATGGGGAAAGAAGGTTTATACGTCTGCTACCTTGGCAATTAGGGCCTTAAACTGCCAGTTTCATATGCTTAAATATCAACAGCATGTTATGGGATTATTGAAACAGAAAATAATGTTGATTTCTGAATGTGTGGAAAATAAAGAATTACAGGAATTATTGCATGGATTAGAACAGGTTGGAAAGCATACTTTCCAATGTGGTTTTGATTCCTTGGAGGCCTCTTGCAGGGCCGCAATAACTGGATCTGTGATTAGAAGGCATGCCTGGCTCAAGGAGCAAAATCTGCCTGATCATGGTAAAGCTAAATTGTTGGATACACCTTTACAGCATGATACTCTGGTAATAAGGCAGAAGAGGTTTTAAAGAAAATGGAAGACATAGCTAAATCTATGCAAACTGTAAAAGATTTCTTACAAGTACAACCACCCAGATTCAGTAGACACTGGCCTACAAAAAATTGATCCTTTCCTGTGTCCAACAGAGCCTCATGGGGCAAATCCAGGTGCTCAAAAGGCTCTAGATACCAATCACAGGGTTCCTACAGGTCAAAGCAATGGGGTGCATCTACCTCCAAATCTGGAGGAAACAAAGCACAGCCCTGCAGTAAACAGTCTCAGTGACTTCCCTCTGCCATCACCAAACACTTACCTTTTGGCAGCCCCCTTAGAGGGAAAATTAGCACTTCATGCTCAAAATTGGCAGTTAACCCAGGACAAGTGGGTACTAAACATAGTATCACAGGGATACAGATTTAATTTCCATACCTTGCCAAACGGTTGGCCAGATCTGCCACAAAATCAATGGGCAGAGGCACAGAAACAAGTTACGTCCCTCATGGATATGGGGGCTATTCAGCCAGTACCAGAATAGGAAAAAGGGCAGGCCGGCAGGGGTTTTATTCAAGACTGTTCTTGGTACCCAGAAAAGACAATGCCTGGCACCCAATACTGAATTTATCGATTTTTGAACACATTCTGGGACATCCCAAAATTCAAAATGCTGACTTTGCAACTGTTTCTGCCCATACTGGGTAAGAACGCCTGGTTAGTGACTTCAGACTTAAAAGAGGCATACCTGCATATCACAGTAAGGGAATCGTGCAGAAGATACCTCCGTTTCAAGGCTAGTTTTATGCATTAACGATTCTCTGCACTGCCCTTTGGCTTATCTGCTGCGCCCAGGGTCTTTACAAAGTGCCTGGCACCAGTAATTGCATTTTGCAGACAGAGGCATACAAATCTATCCTTACTTGGACGACTGTCTCATTCAAGCAGAAAACAAGGACATTCTTCTTCAACATCTGGCATTTGTAAAAAGGCTTCTAACATGCCTAGGGTACACAGTAAACTAAAAGAAATCACAACTGATACTCTCTCAAAAGATTACATTCCTGGGTGCAAGCTTGAATACAACTGCCCAGATGGCTTACCTTACACCAGACAAGCAAAGGCAACTGACTATTTACTTCAAACAGATGGCAAGAAAAACCCAGTCATCTGCAAGACCAATTCTGCAGGCTTTGGGGTTCACAGCATCCTGCATTCTGCTAATTCCATATGCAGGATTGCATATGAGGAAACTACAGTGGTATCTAAAAAGTTTATGGAGTCAACATTGTCACAGTCTGGAAACAATGATTCCTCTCATTCCCTGCCTACAACAGGAGTTTCTTTGGTGGGGAGAGGCGTGTCACCAGAACATGGGAAGGTCTTTCACTCTACCCCCTGCCACCCAAACCCTAACTACAGACGCATAAGACTATGCTTGGGGGCTCCACCTGGCAGGAGATGCATTCAGGGAATAGGGAGCCCAAAACATTAGGGAGCCCAAAACAAATGCATCTGCATATCAACCAGAAAGAGATGTTAGCTGTTCAGAATGCCCTAACAGCCTTCAAGGACTTACTTCATCCATGACAACTACTGATAAAGATGGACAACACCACGGTTATGTGGTACATAAACAAGCAGGGCGGTACACATTCCTACCCCCTTTGCAGACTAGCCATGGCATTGTGGGACACAGCCTTGACTTACCAAGTACATCTTCAAGCTCATTTCCTGCCAGGAAAACAAAATACTCTGGCAGACGACCTAAGCAGAAGTCTTAATGACCCTCACGAGTGGAAACTGTATCCACAAGTCTTCAGCATGATAACAGAGAAATGGGGGAGTCCGGATATAGATCTATTTGCCTCTCCCCAAAATCATCAACTGGACAAATTCTGCACAAGGACTTATCACAGACAAGCATGGAAAGTGGATGCCCTATCCTTCAGTTGGAAAAACCTATCAGTCTACACCTTTCCTTTTCTGCCTCTTCTTCCGAAGGTCTTACTAAAGGTCAGACAGGAAAAACCAAAAATGATCCTATTTGCCCCGGATTGGCCTCTCCAGCACTGGTACCCAATTCTAAGGAATATGTCTCAACTACCTCCTTGGTACTTGCCTCAAATACCTCATCTACTGTCTCAGTAGAGCAGTCAAATTCTGCGCAATCAACTCCAAACTCTGAACCTGGCAACATGGCTGATCATGTAATTATTCAAACAACTCCTCTCAGTAAATCTGTGATGGATGTCATTTTGGAAGCCAGAAGGCCTAGTACTAGAATATCTTATGCTGATAAATGGAAGAGATTCTGCGCTTGGAACCAAGCACAAGGAACGTTCACAGCAAAGCCAAATATTCCTCAGATTTTACAATACTTGACTGAGATGCTTGACAAGGGCCTATCTTTCTCATCAGTAAAAATCCATGCCTCTGCCATCTCGGCTCGTTACAACACAGAGCCTCCCATCTTTTCTCATCCTCTGCTAAAACAGTATCTTAGAGGGGCCAATAATTTAAGGCCCCCCCCAGAAGATCACCAACTCCTGCATGGGACCTCAATTTTGTGTTGGAAAAGCTCACCCTGCCTCCATTTGAACCAGCAGCTACTGCAGATATGAAGTTTTTTCCTTGGAAAATAGCTTTCCTTCAGGCAATCACTTCAGCAAGAAGGATTTCAGAACTACAGGCCCTCATGGCTGTGGAGCCTTTTATTACATTTTACCTGGACAGTGTGTCCCTCAGGATGAATCCTTCCTTTATACCTAAGGTGGTATCCAGTGTGGCTCTTAACCAAACTATTCATCTGCCAACGTTTTACCCAAATCTGCAGAACAAGGGGGAGCAGATTCTGCATTCTGCATTCCTTGGACGTACACAGACAGCTAAGATTCTACTTAAACAGGACCAAATCTCTAAGAAAGTCTGAGCAGCTATTGGTGGCATTTGCTGCAGTATCAGAGGGGAAGGCTATTTCAAAGCAGACTATTTCAAAGTGGATAAGCCACTGCATTCATTTCTGCTACTTGCATCATGGTAAACCGGTGCCCAAGGGAGTCAGGTCACATTCCACCAGGGCTCCATCTACCTCAGCAGCTTTTCTCAGAGGAGTGCCAACCAAAGACATTCTAGAAGCTGCTACTTGGAGCTCTGTTCATACTTTTACAAAGCATTATTATTTGCCCCTCTTCTCTAAGTCCAGGGCACACTTTGCTGCTGCAGTTTTGCAGGGCCTTATAGCCACTCCTAATGCTATTTAGTTCCAGCCTCCCATCCATAGCTTTTGGATTCTACCTAAATGTAATGACTGCAGCAGTGAAACACGAAGAACATAGTACAGTTGTGTACACTTACCATAAATGTAGATGTTCGAGTGTATTCACTGTTGCAGTCCGGGTTACCCACCCACCATCCTTTTTTCTAGAACTTCTCTTTCCTTCACTATATTCTACAGCCTTTGTGGTGTATTTGCTTTTAGATCAAGGTAAAGTTTATGTGATTACAATTGCATTTATATATATATATATATATATATATTTGCTCCCCATTTGGGGGGCACCTAACATCTGGGGCAAGGAAAACTGAAAAATATGGCATCGGCTGCAAGTTTTATACCCCTGATGACCTGACGTCATGGAAGAGGAGACAGCAACCGACGCAGGACGCAAGACTTTTGATATTCAGGCCTACTGAGGGCAACCTGCCAGCAGATTACCCAAATGTAATGGCTGCAACAGTGAATACACTCGAACATCTACATTTATGGTAAGTATACACAACTGTACTTTCTGGGCACATTGCGAGTGCTGTGAAGAGCACTTTTGGCTACATCAGAGATTGAAACAATACTAATTTCATGGACTTTAGTCATACTTTGACTTAGGACTGTTCTCTGATTTTCATCCTATTCAACATCCCCCTACCTGCCCCTCCTTCCAAAATGCTGAGAATGTGCAACATTAAGGCGATCCTCTTTGCCACTTTCTGGCCCCGACAAACATGGTTTCCCTTCCTGTGGCCTCTGCTAGTGCATCCTTCATGGATGCTGGATCATTATCCAAGTCTCCTAACATTGATTACCTTTTTTGGGAAAGAAGACCATGAGACTAACCACTTGGTTCCTTCAGTTCTAATGTTAGCCAGAGAAGCCAGGCTTTCCCTTTCAGATGTGTGTATCATTTTAAGATCCCAAAAACAGACCACTGCAAAACTGTACCATAGCAAGTGGAAGAGATTCAGTATTTGGGCCATGGCCAATTCATTCTATTTTGGAATTCTTTCTTTAACTTTTCACAACAGCTTCAGTTATTCAGCGATCAAAGTGCAAATGTTAGCTATCTCAGGTTTCCACATTAGCCAGAACGATAATTCCATTGCTTCCTTAAGAATTTCTAATGCCTTTTTGAAAGGAACTTTTCTCCTCAGACCTCTTGTCAGAGACCTGCTACCTCCATGGGATGTTACCATTATGTTTCAAGCTCTGACCTGTCCACCCTTTGAACCGGCAGCATTAGTTGAGTTAAAATTCTTATCTTGGAAATTGGAAAACAGTTTTTCTAGTGGCTGTTACTTAAGGCCATACAGCTCTCTGAGATGCAAGCACTTTCATACAAACCTCCATGATTGGTCTTTCACAAAGACGGAGTTTCTGTAAGGAATAATGCATCTTTCCTTCCTAAGGTGGCATCTGAAACTAGCCTGAACCAGTCAATAAATTTACCTGTCTTTTTTTCCAAAATTTTTCTGTATGTATGATGATGGAAACAAAATATACACTTAAATTTCAACTGATTTAAAATGGTATTTAAAACCAATTTGTAGAATAAAATAAAATACAATTAGTCATGTAAACAATGTGGCAATTTTCTAAGTTCCAGTGCACTTTTAATTGAACAGTAGTAGTTTAGTCCAGGCTTCCTAAAAGAGTTCAGCTTTAATTGCCGCTTGAGTTCATGTTTCTCCAGAATATTCGAGATGCCTCCTTCAAGATCACCGATGTCTATTTATCCAGGATCTGGAACTTAAAAACCAGTGTGTCTTTTATGAAGAGAAAGGTGTTTGGCTAGTGCATTATTTTTACATCCAGAGCGGATTTCTGACAGATGACATGAAACCCTACACTTGAGTTTATTTGCAGTCTTGCCCACATAGAATGCATCACATTCATTGCACGGTGTCCTGTAAATTACTTTTTTAGTGTTACAGTCACCCCTGCACTGGTTTTAATGATCTTTTTTAAATAAGGGCAATAAAAACTATCACCTTGCTGTATAAATATACAAAATGTACAATTAGTTTCACATCTTTTAATGCTTTTCCCACATGGTCTAGGTTTAAATTCAACAAAACTTCTAATGTTCCTGGCCTTCCTATAAACAAATGATGGGGCTTCACCTAGGATGTTAATCAGAAAAGGGTTTCCTGTGACAATGTCCCAGTTTTCTTCAATAATATTTTTGATACTGTGATAATCCAAAGTGTATGTCAGGATGCAGCTATTTTTGCATTTGTTATTCTCTGTGGAATTACTTAACATTTTTCTACTGGAGAGGTTGAGTGAAGGTGCTTCAGTCCTTTTCACTTCTATAATGGGTTCCAGGATGTTTTTTTAACATCGGACTTTCATAGCCTCTCACTAGAAAATCATTCTCTAAGTTGTTCAGGTTTCTCAAAAATGTTTCCATCTCTGTGGTAATTTGAGCTAATCTATAGCCTTGGGACTTCACTACATTACACTTGGTTTTTGTAGGATATAGACTTTTACTGTGGAGTAACAAGTTAACCCCTCGTTGGTTTTCTGAATAGATCAGTGGTGATTCTGTTATTGTTGGTGTCCTTGGAAATCTGCATATCTAAGAAAGTGGTTGAAGTACAGCGATGGGAAGAGGTAAACTTAAGGAAGGGGGTTGTTTGATTGAGGTAAGTGATAAAATCTCCAAGCTGGAAGGTGTCACCTTCCCACACAATAAAGACATCATCAATAAAACGTAAATAGCATGTGATATGCTGCATGTAATCTGTGTTGTTTAACACAAAGTCCTCCTTCCATTTGCCCAGGGCTACGTTAGCTATGCTGGGAGACATGGCAGCCCCCATTGCTATGCCAGTTTTTGTTTGTAGTGTTTGCCATTGAAAGTAAAGAAATTGAAGTCCAGTACAAGATTAATGAGCTTGCTTAACTTTGCAGTTTTGCCTGTGTACCCTGATTGTTTCTTAAAAGACTCCTAAGCTGCTGTTATACAGTAATTGTGAGGGAGCACTGTGTACAAGGATTCCACATCAATAGTTACTAAAATACTGTCAGCTTCCACTGTAAAGTTTTTTATTTTCTTCAAAAAAATCCATTGAATCTCTTATGTATGACTTATTCTTTTCTGCTAGAGGTTTCAGCAAGTAATCAAGGTAAATGGCTGTGGCTTCAGTAAGAGAACCTCCACTTGCTACCACCGGTTTATAAGGTGGGTCTTCTCTGTTCTTGTGTGGCTTTGGTATTCCAAAAAAGTAAGGTAAACGTGGGTATGGGCTCCATAAATAATTATAAAGATTTTCAGTGATAAGTTTTTCTTCCCATAATGTGGTGAGATTAGTGTTCCATAAATCATATGCTCTTTTTATCTCATCCATGGTAAATAACTCATAAAATCTATTATCCTCCAGCATGTTCTCTATCTTTTGGTTGTAGTTAGTGACTGAAGCACCTTCACTCAACCTCCCCAGTAGAAAAATGCTAAGTAATTTCACAGAGAATAACAAATGCAAAAATAGCTGCATCCTGACATACAGATTATCACAGTATCAAAAATATTATTGAAGAAAACTGGGACATTGTCAAGGAAACCCTTTTCTGATTAACATCTTAGGTGAAGCCCCATCATTTGTTTATAGGAAGGTTGGGAACATTAGAAGTTTTGTTGAATTTAAACCTAGAACGTGTGAGAAAAGCACTAAAAGATGTGAAACTAATTGTACATTTTGTATATTTATACAGCAAGGTGATGGTTTTTATTGCCCTTATTTAAAGATCATTAAAACCAGTGCAGGGGGTGACTGTAACACTAAAAAAGTAATATACAGGGCACAGTGCAATGAATGTAATGCATTCTATGTGGGCAAGACTGTAAATAAACTCAAGCGTATGATTTCATGTTATCTGTCAGAAATCCGCTCTGGATGTAAAAATAATGCACTAGCCAAACACCTTTCTCTTCATAAAAGACACACAGGTTTTAAGTTCCAAATCCTGGATCGCATAGACATGGGTGATCTTGAAGGAGACATCCCGAATATTCTGGAGAAACATGAACTCGTGTGGCAATTAAAGCTGAACTCTTTCAGGAAGCCTTGACTAAACTACTACGGTTCAATTAAAAGTACACTGGAACTTAGAAAATTGCCACATTGTTTACATGACTAATTGTATTTTATTCTACAAATTGGTTTTAAATACCATTTTAAATCAGTTGAAATTTGTGTATATTTTGTTTCCATCATCATACATACATTTTTTCTTATTTTTATTTTTTTTCCTGGTTCTTTTTTCCACTTTATTCGAAATGATGTGTAATAACAATACTAACTAATTATACAATTATATAGGTTTTTGGGGTTCTTGTACACAGATCTGAAGAAGTCTAGAAGGACGAAAGCAATCTTTGTTAATAGGTTATGAAAATAGAAATTGATTTTTACATGCAAAATGTATATGTATATATTTATATATATTTTTTGATTGCCAAATGAACTAAGGTTGATATATTTCCAGCCATGTAGTATATTGTCTTGGATAAAATCACAGAGTTAATAATCTACTTTGTAATTTGGTTAAATAAGAGGTACCACATCATTATATAATTTTATTTAAAGTACATAAGGGTTATATATTATTATGACAGCTACTAAGTAGGGCAGGACCAGCTCGAATGTCACACTGATGGGGGAAGGGATGTGAATTTAACATGTGTACCAATAACACTTTGTTTTACAGCACAATAAACCACTCCCATGCCTGATAAAAAGTATATATATATTTAGAAAGCAAGCTTGTGAGGAAATTATTACTCTATTTTTGTTTTACTTGGATCACTTGTCTGTGTACTTAATAAAGGATTTTTTACTGGAAACAGACTGCCTGCCTTGCTTGGATTACTTTCGAATACTTAGTAATGCTGTACAATTATATATTTTCTATTATTACTTTTTGGTTTGTTTTGTTTTGACTTAAGACGAGTTTACGTTCGCTACTTCTACTACTATTGTCTGATCTGATTAATATACAGTGATTAACTAGAAATATATGGACTGAAAATCTTCCACGCAGAGAAGTTTCTTACACTGTTTTGTTTTTGGACCCACTACACTTTAGTGGGTTGTTTTGAGACTTCGGCGATACCATGGAGATTACTTTTTTTTTTTTTTTTCCCTCCAAAATTTTCAAAAAAGGTGAATAAATGATTCCCATGCTAGATGTTCATCAGCTGAGATTTTTTTTTTTTAATATATTTTACATTTGTTTACCAGGCTAGTCCAACTAGATATATGTCCATTTTCAGTGGAGGCCCGGGGAGAAAAGCTCCACTACATACTACTAAACAATATCAAGATATACATGAATATACAAAAATAGGGAAAAAAAAAAAAAACATATGCATTAAACCTGCAAACAGGTTGTATAGACTTTTGAGTAGAATCTAAATCTTAGGATGGTAAAGAAAGAAAAGATGAAGAACATTAAATACTCTGTTAGAGTTTGTAGATAAGAAGAGAGAGAAAGGTTGTTAAGGAATCAGATAAAAATGGAAAAAAAGAGATAGCTAACCAGGGTTATTACATGAACATAGCCAATGGTTATTTAGGAAGAATTTTAGTTTAGTTTGAAATAGGGAGAGTGAAGTTAGGGTTGTAAGGTCTTGTGGTAACTTGTTCCATATTTTGCCAACTGAGTTGGAAAATGTGGCGTCACCTGCTGAGTTTTTGGATCGGGAGGTTTGGACCAGTATTTTGTTGGTGGAGCGTAGGTACCTCTGATTGTTATAGGGTGTTATGAAGGTGGAGAGTATTGGAGTGTTGTCAGGGTGATGTAGGGCATTATGGGCAATAGTGAGTTGATAGTATTGTATGAGGTGTGGTAGTTCCAGCCACCCAAGTTTTTTAAGATTTAAACAATGATGAGTTCTATATGGAGAGGCAGTTGCAAATCTGGCAATGTTATTATATGATGTAGTGAGTTTGTTAAGATTAGTTTAGAAAGATTTGTGTATATGGAGGAAGCATATAAAAGGGTTGAGATTAAGTGGGTTCTAGCTATTGTAGTTCTGGCTTCAGGAGTAAGAAAAGATTTGATTCTGTAGAGAGAGCCTAGTTTTCTGTTGGTAGATTTTATTGTAAGGTTAATATGGTTGTCAAATTTTAATTGATTGTCAATAGTAATACCCAAGAGTTTTGTTGTTTGGTCAGGAGAGATAATGGTCCCATTATCAGATGTTAGCGTGAAATGGATAGAGGAAGACAAGTGGGTGGGTGAAAAGAGCAAGAGTTTGGTTTTCTTGGGGTTGAGGAGAAGACAATGATTAGAGAACCATTGCTCTATAGTTGTGAAGGTTTTTTGTGTGAGAGAGTGAAGTTCTGTCTGTGTTGAGGCTGAGCAAATGATGGTAGTGTCATCTGCATATTGAATGCAAGTTGTTAGTGGAGTAGCTAGATGAAGTTCATTAATGAAAATGGAGAACAATAGAGGACCTAAAATAGAGCCCTGAGGGACTCCTATAGTGGTGGGGAGAAGATCAGAGAGTTGGTTGTCCCATAGAACTGTTTGTTTTTGGTTGTCTAGATAAGATGTGAACCAGCTTAAGGCAGGATTATCTAGAGAGAAAGACTTTAAACGATGGAGAAGAAGTTGGTGATTGACCATGTCAAAGGCTTTGGACAGGTCTACGAAGAATGCCGAAGGAGGAGTATTATTGTTGCGGTTTTTGTTAATTGAGTCGATGAAGGATAGTAAGGCTGTGCTAGTACTATGGTATGGTCGAAACCCGTGTTGGCAATTAGCCAGGAGATTATAGTTTAGTAGGTGATTTAGTAACCGTTTGAGACTCGACTCTATGAGATTCTACCTTCATAGAAACAAACCTTTCAGAAAATCAGTCCAGTTATTTGTGGCATTCTGAAAAACACAAGCTAGACAAAGCAGTGGCTAAAGTGACTTTGTCAGGATGGTTATCTCATTGTATTTCCTTTGTTTACAGTAAGATGGTTTTGGCTTTACAATCTAAACCTAAAGTCCACTTCAACAGCCTTTGCCAGTAGACTCCCTTTTGATGATGTTTCTGCAGCAGCTACTTGGTCAGCAGTACATAACATTTGTATCTCATAAGAAACTGGAGGAACAGTTTAGTTCACATTCCTCCTTTGGCTACACCATCCTCAGAAATGTCCTTATGTGATACCACCCAGGTCTTATATGCTTGATAATCTGTCCCACAGTTGAATCTGATGAAAAAATAGCTTTGCATAGAAGGACAAAGCAATCTTTGTTAATAGGTTATGAAAATAGAAATTGATTTTTACATGCAAAATGTATATGTATATATTTATATATATTTTTTGATTGCCAAATGAACTAAGGTTGATATATTTCCAGCCATGTAGTATATTGTCTTCGATAAAATCACAGACTTAATAATCTACTTTATAATTTGGTTAAATAAGAAGGACCAAATCATTATATAATTTTATTTAAAGTACATAAGGGTTATATATTATTATGACAGCTACTAAGTAGGGCAGGACCAGCTCGAATGTCATACTGATGGGGGAAGGGATGTGAATTTAACATGTGTACCAATAACACTTTGTTTTACAGCACAATAAACCACTACTTACTCGCCATAATGGTAGATCCATGTTCTCTGATTTTCATCCAGTTCAACAGCCTCCCTCCGTCGAAATTGTCCCTAATAGGATTCTGGTGGCTGGGTTGATTTTGGTATTCCCTATCTATGAGAAGGCCTTACTGCCAGTTCCCCTGTAACCTGACCCTCTTTTCTGTTGTACATTCTAGAGTTAATTTGTGCAGAAGTTGTATGTTTTATGTATCTGCATATAGGTATAGTACATAACGGGGAGGCAAACTCAATCTGAGGTACTGAAGTGGAGTTCAAGAAGTTATGATTAGGGGAGGAGTCAGAGCCCTATAATCGTCAGGATTGGTGCCAAGGTTGGATCAGACAACATGAATCTGTCATTATGGTGTGTACTTAACTTTTGTTTTTCCACTCAGACTTCAATTACTGAAAGGTGATATTTCAGGATTCTGGGTCTCATGGCAGCTATGATTTTCATTATACCTCTGGCAAGACTCCACATGAGAATGATGTGGCGGTATCTGAAGTCTCTTTGGTCCCAGCACCAATGTCCTTTTTCTTTTCATATTCCAGTTTTGGGATGTGTGAGAAAAGGTATAGTTGAGACCTCAAATATCCCTGAATCCAGGTTTCCCCTTATTGCATCATACTGCAAAGCATTCAGTCACCACAGACGCATTGGACTTTGCTTGGAGAGCAGTGTCAAGGGGGATAAAAGTGCAAGATATCTGTGACAACAGAGATGGACACAAGCTCATAAATATAAAAGTGATGCTTGCCCTTATCAAGACACTCAACTCTGAATCACCTGTGGTTCCCAGGACCATTTTGTCTTGTTACGGACAATACCAGAGTGACACTAATGGACAGATGCAGCTCCTAAATACTTCATTCTCTTCATGGGTCCCCTCATCCTAGCTATTCTCATTAGGGGTAATTATGTAATTATCGACCATGGGATGGTACGGTCAATGTATAACCAAATGGGATAGGTTATGCTGAGCCAAAAAAAATTGGCTAGGCTTAAAATAACCCACAAGGGCAGCTAGCCTAGTAATTGGTATGGTTCTATGATCCTGTGTGCCTAAACAACCAAGGAGGAAGCAGATCTTATTCACTATTCAGAGTAGCCATGTTAGGGTGGGATATAGCTTTACAGCACACACACTATCTACGGGCTTCCTACATCCTGCAAAGTAAAACTGTGTGGCAAACAAACTGAACAGGACAAAGGCAAACCCTTATGAATGGATATAGATCAGGGGAGTCCCTCAAGCAGAACTTTTTGCTTCCTCTCTGAACAGTCAGCTGGCAGAGTTCTGCTCCAGGACTCTGCAAGAGGGCCTGAAAACCTGATGGCTTTTTCTGTTCACGATCAGAAATGATGATCATCATATTAATCTCTGCTACAGTAGCCTAGCCGGCCTGCTTTTAAAGCTTCAGGGCACTTTCCAAACACTCAAAGCATTAAGCAGCTTGTGCTAAGCTTCCTAAAATTAGGCTTGAGTACCAAGCCTTTCAAAGGTTTCCTACCATTGATGAGTGCTCTCCTGTGCAGACTTTTGCGGATAGACTCTTAGCCTGTGCTGTTCCTTCGCCAAGCAAAGTTGTTCCCTTTAGGGAAAAACCCTTCCATGTTAAAAAAAAAAAAAAAAAAAAAGTTTAAATGTATTTTATGATTAGAAAAGTTATTTTTAATGTTGGGTTGTATTTGAATGGACTGTCAAGAGACTACTGTACTTTTACTGGTTTTTCATTCAGTTTAAAAGTTATTTAAAGTAGTAATTTTTTTTTTCTGTGATGAAATTTTTTATTTTCTTTTGGGGGATGGGGAAGTGTGTTAAAGTGCTGTTTACTGTATTTTTCTGGGAAGAAGTGACTTTTAACAAATTTAAAACTTACCGGCTTATGCTGCTTGTTTTACACAGGAAAGAGGCACCATTTTCAGCTTGACCATGGAACCAACTTTTGGTCCCGTGGTCAGTCCTTCTTGCCACAAAAAGAAGTTGTTAAGCAAACAGCATTAGCCACCACAGCAACAGCAGGCTAGCAATTTGCCTCAGCCACAGGTGGATGACTCTGTTGTGGCCATAGCTTTTCCTCAGACCACTCATCTTTTACCTTGGATCCCTCTATTGTAGCACCTACAGACGTTATGGACCCATGGATTAGTCACATCCTCTGCAAATATTGGAGTCCCCTCACTGGGCAAGGAAAAGACACTTGACATTCCCAGAAGAGAGAATGGGGAAGGGGTTACCTGTTAAGTCACAATGTTTTGCACATCCTTGGGAAATCTGTTGCTGCCATTAATAACAATATAGGGACCATTTTTCCTTTGAAAAGAAAGCGAAAGCTAAACATATTTACTACTACTCAAATTTCCTTAGGAGTAGTTTACTAGGTCTGGTTCAGGGTTTACTTCAGGCTATTGATACTTCTTATAAGTTGGTTTTGGTAACAAAAAAAAAAAAAAAAAAAAGAGAGACTTCTTTTCATGAAAAGATTCAAGATTCTGCATCTGAACAGGAAGATAAAGGGACAGACACAGGGGTTTGTCTTCAGTTTTCTGATTCTGACTCTTGAAGAGCTCAGTTTCTGAGTCTCCCTGTTGGGGTTTCACTTTCTGTGGGAATTTTTCCAGAATATGCCATTGTTTTCTGTGGGAGCACACCGAGGTTTCTCAATTCCTCAGAAAATATTATGAGCTGTTACAGAAGGAATTTCCAGAACCTTTATCTATTCACCCAGTTCAATCACCTCTGCAGGATGTGTCACTGCCTGTCATTTTCTGGTAGTCAGCCCAACTGCTTTCAGAAGGCACGTAGAATGTGTAAACGTCCTCATTCTTTTAAGATGTTCTTCGTGTTTCACTGTTGCAGTCATCGCTTTTGGGTTATCCCTGCCAGGGTAGCCCTCTGCCGGCCCGAATGCCAGAGGCTTAGTATTTCTGTGTCAATTGCTGTCGCTTCAGGACTGACGTCAGGTCGTCAGTAGTATAAAGTAAGGCAGCCGACGCCATTACATCAGTCTTTCTTGCTGAGGAGCCCCTAGCAGAAGCAGTTCGCACAAGTGCCAGTCGGCCGCTTCCTAATTTTCGTCTTCCGAATTGAAGCTGAAGTCTTCTAAAGCTAAGTACCCCGTTGGGGATCCTTTTTTCCTGCTCTAACCGATGTCAGAAAAAGTTAACAATTGTCTCACCTGTGGAAAGCAAATACCACACTGAGACTTTCATTCTTACTGTGTCACTTGCTTAGGCCCAGACCACATCATCCCTTACTGTCGCTTTTGTTCTTTAACTCCAGAACTGTATGTCATCAGGCCCTTTTTGTAGCTAGATATTTTCGCTTACAGTCCTCGAATTCCGATATGGCTTCGGTAAGCCATCCGAGAGCAGATCTTCAGAAAAAACGTAAGGATAAGGACAGAGACAAGACCACACAGGTCCAAACCTACCGACGACACTCCCATAAAGCTAGTCGTCAGTTCTCTGGTCCTCAGGCGCTTTCGCAGCCCCTGATGCCCGCTTTTGTGGATCCACAGGCCTCACCCGAGACTCTTTCAGAGTCCTGTATGCCACAAAAACTCTTCGACTAAGGATCCTGCGATTGATTCTACCTTGCATGGGTCCGGAGCCACTGAGCAGGCACCAGCTTCCGAGGAAGTACTTTGCACTACCGATTCTCGACACAAACTGACTTCTTTCGTGTCTACTGTTCTTTCGAAAACAACCGAGTTTCTAAAGCCCAGGGTACGAACCACACACAAGAAACCGACGGCCCAATCTCAGGCCCTTGCTTCCTTGTCTCAGTCTCAAATGCTTAAAATGGCAGAAGACCTTATCATGCTGATCAGGGGAAACCAAGCTACCCCTTCTAAAAGAAAAAGAGCTCTCTCCCCAGTAATTTTGTCTGAACTGGAGTCTGATGACTGATGCATCTGAATATGAAGGCATGCGGCCCCTCTCTGCTTATGAGGATTCTGACGCAGAGGATTCCATCCCTTTAGCCTCTCCACCAAAGGACTTTTCTTTTGGGGAAACCCTTCATACCTAAAGGGAGCATTTCTAATGGGAATGCCAGGACTTCCCTCAGTCTTTTTAAAGATATTTATAAGAAATTATACAATATACCCTTATCATCATCTACAGACAGATTTGAGGATTTTATACATAATATAAACTTTCCACAAATTGCAGAAGATCAAAGGAAACTCTTAAAATCACCGTTACATTTAAAAGAGATAAAAGCTGCAATAAACAAATTAAAATTAGGTAAATCCCCTGGGCCTGATCGATACATATCAGATTTTTATAAGCTATTCATGGAACCTATCTCCAAAGTGTTATTAAAAGTTTTCAACTATATAATACAATATGGTATAACAGACAAATACTTAAATAACTCCAAGACAGTGTTGATTCCTAAACCGCATTCTGACCCAACAGATCCAGCAAATTATAGACCAATAGCCTTCATAAACACTGATCTTAAGATATTAGCCCATGTTATAGCAAATAGACTTAAGAATATACTCCCCTCTATTATTTCCCAACAACAAATGGGCTTTATGACAAACAGGCAAACAAGTGACAACACCCTCATTTTAGATACCATTGTAAGACTACTCAATAGGGATAAATGCCCCAGATATGCCCTTACAGTAGATGCAACTAAAGCTTTTGATAGAGTAAACTTACACTTTCTCTTTAATATACTGCCTTTATATGGTTTTCCTCAAGAATTCATTAAAATGATCCAGGTTTTGTATCAGAAAGCTTCTACCACTATACAGGTAAATAAACTTATAACTAACCCTATACTCTTATCCAGTAGTACAAGACAAGGATGTCCTCTTTCGCCATACCTATTTAATCTTTATCTAGAACCCCTCCTTCTGTTTATTTCACAAAAAACCTTTCATCATATTCCCAGAATCCACAATACAAATCTTATATATACTCGGCCTTTGCTGATGACTTAAATATATGCTTTCAACTCCCCACTACTGACCTCCCAAAAATACTTTATTGATGAGTTCTCAGTCGTTTCAAATTATAATTTAAATTTAAACAAGTCACGCACATTTCCCCTCAATCCTATAGGGTATAAAGAATTGCACTTTTCTATGAGTGAGATCAAAATAAACTACCAGATAAAATATCTAGGAATAATATTTACTTCAGACTTCAAAGATATTATAAACAATAACCTACTAACTACATGGACTAGTATTCAAAATGATATGGATAGATGGAAGAACATTACTATGTCTCTACTGTCAAAAGCTAGTGTCAATATGACTTTTTTACCAAAAATACCCTTTCAATTAAATGCTACCTTTTCAAATATTCCCCAAAACTTCTTCCTTGCCATGGAAAAAGCTATATCAAGATTGTTATGTATCCCAAATCTACCAGAATTAAATATGCAAAACTTGTACTTGCCAAAGATAAGGGGGGATTGGGGTTACCTGATTTTAAGCTTTACTATAGTATAATTACTGTATACAGACTAATACAAATAATAAACTATGACGTATATAAATACTTGGACACCCCAGTGGACCAAAATCTGGTATGAACAGTTGAAATCCCTTGGCTGTAATATCAAATCCATACCATTCTTGAATTTAAACCAGGCTAGCATATACACGAAGAATTTACACTCACTAAAAACATGATTCTTACAACAGAGAAACTATTTAAATCATTGCAATATAGCTGACGCTTTTGCCCTTATACAACCGTTACACCTAAATCCTAATTTACTAATAAATAATAAACCAGTAAATCTAACAAACTACCCCCTGATAAAAGACTACACAATGTGGGATATATACCAATGGAAAACATGGGGCAAATGAGACTTGAACTCAAACTTCCTATGAAATATAGTATTATCCTTAACCAACTTCATCATCTTATAAATGCTAAATTCTCACAAAGACACTCTGACTTACAGAACATAGATTTAGTTAAATTAATACTTGAAAATCTTGCGATTAAAGGTAAGACAATTTCTAGGAGCTATAAAATTGTAATTGGTGCAAAACATCAGAATTCTTTATTATTTTCAAACTATTGGCAAACGAAAAATCTATCACTGACTGAAGAAAATAAGAAACTAGCCATTGAAAATACAAATTCATTCCATTCAAGATGCTGTTATATACACAAATTATGGTAAATAACAATCTATATTATACCTGATCTAAATTAAATAAATTCAATCCTAACTTCTCGCCCATATGTCCCCATTGTTCGGATCAAACAGCTGTTATTTTACATGTCATGTGGAACTGTACTAAGATGCACAACTTATGGTGTTCCTTGAGAGTAAGATTAGAGAAGATGGGATATGAAAAATCAACCCTTACTTGGGAGACAGCTATATTGTACATTAATATCAATCAACTCCCAAAATATTAAAACATGTTTTTATTACGATGTCTGCCCTTATTAAATTCTTTAATACAAAGAAATGGAATGCCATGTCACCAATTACATGGGAAAATTTTAGCAATCTTGCTATCAAATATATCTCATCTCACAAATTAATTTATTAAAAAACAAAAAAACAAACGCTATTATCAAAAATATTGTGGTTACTTGCTAGATATAATTCTTGGCAAATAAAATTTGCCTACAACTTGTCATGAAAAGCTAACCTTTTAATAAGAAATGAATGTAGTATAACCAGTCTTTCTTGCATCTTCTCCCTTTTCTTAGTATATGTGTAACTAGATATTTTCCCTAAACATACAAATAAGTGGTTAAATTTCTATTTTTACTTTATATATAGACTATCCCTATTCTAACTATCCCTTATGAGACCAAATAAACATAAGAATTCTCATACTTTACTTGACGATGTAGTGACTTCTTGTGTATATATTGTGTATATATATATATATATATATATATATATATATATATATATATATATATATATATATATATATATATATATATATATATATATATATATATATATATATATATATATATATATATGTATATATATATATATATATATATATATATATATATATATATACGTATAATTTTCTCGGAACAAGATTGTTGTCCGTTTTCTTTAGATAGGTATTTGTATTGTTTATTTGTGTTTTTGAGTTACCGTATTGTTGTTGTTTGAAAAAAGAAAATTGAAATAAAGAGATTTTGGGGAAAAAAAGGACTTCCCTCAGTCTAAAGAGAGACTCGGAGAATTTTTAGATCTTCCACAGCACAGACCCCTTGCCATTTCCCCAGTCCTGGATGTTGTGGACGATGTTTTCCTGGAATCCAGTTTGACTCCTGACACCCTCCCTCCTGCACCCAGAAAACCTGACCGGTATTAGAGTCCCTGACTCACACAAATTTCTTTTCAAAAGTCCTACTGCTGACCCTGAGGTAATTTCTTAAGGGCCTAAAGGAATTAAAGCAACCTCTGCTAAGAACCCCACCCCCTCAGATAGGGATTCCAGAGCACTAGACAGATGGGGTAAAAAAAAAAAAGTATGCATCTCTGCTACTCTTGCTATCGGAGCACTAAATTGCCAGTTCCATATGCTAAAATTTCAGCAACTTACCGTGAAACTCCTCAAACAAAAAGTGTCTTCCTTTCCTGCTTGTGCAGAATCAAAAGCGTTAGAGTTAATGCATTCTACAAGTCAAGTGACTAAGCACACCTTACACTGTGGTTTTGACGCCCTATAAGCTTCATGCAGGGCAGTAGTCACCGGTTCTGTCCTTAGAAGGCATGCATGGCTTAAGGAACAGCCCTTGCCAGACCATGTTAAATCTAAGTTATTGGATGCACCCTTGCACAATGACAACTTATTTGGCACTAAGACAGAGGAGGTCTTAAAAAAGATGGAAGAAAAAGCTAAATCTATGCAGGCAGTTAAGGATTTCCTACAGATCCAGCCACCCAGGTTCAGCAGGCATTGTCCCCTCCAAGCACTGATCCTTTCCTGCTTCCACCAGGTCAATTCAGCCCAGACTCCGGGGAAGCAGACCCCCCAGACAGCAGCCACAGGGAATGCAGAGATCAAAGCAGTGGAGTTCCTCCACTTCAAAACCAGAGAGTTCTAATCCACCCCCTCATGGTAAGAACTCACAATGACTCTCCTCCCCCACCACCTCCCTCTGCCCACCTGCACTTACCCTAGGAGGAAAACTCTCCTTCCACGCAAGTGCCTGGGCCACCATTACCAATGACTGCTGGGTCCTCATAATGTCCCAGGGATACAAATTTTCTTTCCACACTCTTCCAACCCCAAAAGGGTTCCCAAATTTAACTCCAAGCCAGTGGGCAGAGACAAAAAAGCAAGTCCTTTCCCTGCTTTCTATGAGGGTAATAGAGCATGTTCCTGCAAAACAGACAGGCCAAGGTTTCTACTCCAGACTTTTTCTAGTACCCAGAACAGAGGGCACCTGGCACCCCATCCTTGAGCTATCCATTCTAATCACCTTCCTGGTGATATCAAAATTCAACATGCTCACCCTCCAGCAACTGCTACCCATGGTCTCCAAGGATGCTTGGCTAGCCACCCTAGACCTAAACGAGGCCTGCCTCCACATTCCTATCAGGGAATCATACAGAAAATGTCTGCGTTTCAGGGCAGGATCACTGCAATTTCAGTTCTGTACACTTCCCATTGGCTTATCTACTGCTCTCAGAGTTTTCATAAAATGTCTGGCTCCTGCCATTGCCTTTTGGATACAAAGGAATATCCAAATTTACCCATACGTAGATGACTGCCTAATTCAAGCAGACAGTCAGGAAAAGCTGTTCAAGCACCTGGCCTTTGTAAAGTCCCTACTGACCTCCCTAGGGTGCACTATCAACGAAAGGAAATCCAAACTAGTACCCACCCAAAGGATTATATTCCTGGGAGAAAGCCTGGGCATAGCATCCCAGATGGCATTTTTTACACCAGAAAAGCAAACTTACCTGACGACCTACTCTCAACTAGCCACCAGACCCCAGTTATTTGCAAGGAAAATCCTGCAAGCTCTGGGGTTCATGCCATCTTGCATTCTACTCATTCCATATGCCAGACTGCTTATGAGGAAACTTCAATGGTACCTAAAAAGCCTTTGGTGTCAACACTCTCAAGACCTGGAAACCCTTACACCAGTGATACCTTGCTTAGGGAAAGATTTTCTTTGGTGGGCAGCAGCATGCTCCCACAACAAGGAACTACCTTTCTCACCACCCCCTTGCCGCCCAGATCCTCATCACAGATGCATCAGATTATGCCTGCGGTGCACACCTAGACGGCGGGTGCATACAGAGCCACTGGAGCCCACAGCAAATCCATCTGCACATCAACCAAAAAGAGATGTTCGTTCTCCTGCACCCATTGATAGCTTTCAGGCCTCTTCTCTCCCCAGGGGCTCTCATGATCAGAACAGACACCACCACTGTGATGTGATGTATCAACAAGCAGAGAAGGACTTACTCCTACCCTCTATGCAGGCTGGCCATGTCCCTTTGACACGCAGCATCTACCATGCATCTCCACCTGTTAGCGCAATTCCTGCCAGGTTCTCTAAACTCTCTGGCAGACCACTTAAACAGAAATATTCTGGACACACACGAGTGGCAGCTAGACAGAAAAGCCTTCATCCTGATAACTCAGAAATGAGGCACTCCGAAGGTCGACCTTTTTGCCTCCCACATCAGCCATTAGCTCAGCAAGTTCTGCACCAGGGATCATCACTGCATGGCTTGGAAAGTGGATGCCCTATCCTTCCCCTGGGACAATCTGTTGGTCTATGCATTTCCTCCACTACATCTCATCACCAGGGTACTGCTCAAAATAAGGGAGGAAAAACCAAGGGCAATTCTTATTGCTCCAGACTGGCCTCACCAGCACTGGTACCCACTGCTGTGCAGCCTGTCCCCACTGCCACCATGGCATCTACCCCAGACCCCAACCCTCCTGACCCAGAGGGAAGGAGAATTCATCCATCCCCAATTGCAGACCCTCAATTTGACAACCTGGCTTATTCCCCGACCATTGATCAATCTGCCAACCTCAGTAAACAGGTTCTAGATGTATGTGAGGCCAGACGCCCTAGAACTAAAAAGTCTTATGCTGACAAATGGAAAAGGTTCTGCACGTGGATTCAGGCTAAGGGAGCCGATACGGCACAGCCCTCCCTACCGCTCATCCTGGATTACCTAGCTGACCTACTACACAGTGGTCTCTCTTTTTCCTCTATTAACATTCATGCCTCTGCTATCTCTGCTTATTTCCACACTGAGCAGCCCCCGTTTCTCACACCCTCTGATCAAACAATTCCTAAGAGGGGCTAACAACTTGAGGCCACCCAGAAGAGCACTTACCCCTGCTTTGGATCTTAACTTTGTGTTGGAAAAGCTCACTATGCCCCCTTTGAACCAGCATTTTCAGCAGAGTTAAAATGTCTCTCCTGGAAGACCACTTTTTTTCTGGCCATCACTTCAGCCAGAAGAGTCTCCGAGCTACAAGCACTCATGGCTGTGGAGCCCTTCATCATCTTCCATGCTGACAGGGTTTCCCTCAGGACTAACCCATCCTTCATGCCCTAAGTGGTGTCCAGTGTGGCTCTCAACCAATCCATTCATTTGCCCACCTTTTTCCCTAACCGACAAAATAAGGGGGAAAAGATCCTGCACTCTCTAGATGTGCACAGACAGCTCAGATTCTGTCTAGAAAGGACTAAGTCATTCAGAAAGTCTGATCAATTACTGGTTAGCTTTGCTGCAGGGGCAGAGGGCAAAGCCGTCTCAAAACAAACAATTTCCAAATGGATAGCACATTGCATCCATTTCTGTTACAAGCAACATGGAAAACCTCCCCCTAAGGGGGTCAGAACTCACTCCATCAGAGCAGCCTCCACCTCTGCAGCTTTCCTCAGAGGGGTCCCCACCAGGGACATCCTGGAGGCTGCCACCTCATCTGTTCACACTTACCACCTGCCTGTCTTCTCCAAATCCAGGGCAGGCTTTGGCACTGCAGTCATGTAGGGCATCCTAGCCAGTCCCTAGTCTGCTTGACTGCCTCCACCCTTTTCCTCAGTTTTGGGAATCAACCCAAAAGTGATGACTGCAACAGTGAAACACGAAGAGCATAGTACAATTGTGTACACTTATGTTCGAGTGTATTCACTGTTACAGTCCTGGTTTCCCTCCTTCTATCTCCCTCTTTTTTTCTCTCTCTCTCTCTCTCTACTTACAAGGAACATTTTGGTATTTACTTACTACTGGTGGGGTTCTTCCACCATAAACTGGCTCCCACTTTGGGGGCTCCTGACAGGGCAAGAAAAACTGATGTAATGGCGTTGGGTGCCTTACTTTATACTACTGACGACCTGACGTCATCCTGAAGTGACTGCAACCGTCGCAGAAATACTAAGCCTCTGGTATTTGGGCTGGCTGAGGGCTCCCCTAGCAGGGATAATACAAAAGTGATTATTGCAACAGTGAATACAATCGAACATCTACATTTATGGTAAGTGTACACAACTGTACTTTTTATGCACTCTTCCTAAACATTTGGTTAATCCCAATCCTGCTGTTTCTGACAATAATGGGAAGATTGATATGCATGGGAAAAAAGTGCTACATCTGCAACTTTGATTTTATGAATTTTGAATCATCAGGCTCCTATGTAAAGTTTATTCTGACTAATTGTGAAAGTATGTGGAATGGTTTCTCTGCAGTCTTTTCAGGAAAACCCCAATTTAAATAAGTTTCTTCCATTGTACAAGGCCATATTTATTGTTTAGTGTGTGTATGTTACTCATTTGATAATTTTTCTGGGACTATGGCCATTGGTACTGTTTTGAGGAGGTTCGTCTGGCTGCATTTTCAACCTCCCAGTTGATGTGATAAATTAAATTTTAAATTCTCCTTTGGATAGAGAGTTAGTTTTTGGTTCCCGTGCTGCAGAGGTTATCAAAAGTGTGGTGAAAGGGGTAAGTTGATACAGGCAATTTTAAAGATCTTTTTTCAAACTTCCTTTTACAATTTTTCTAAGGTATTCTCTAACTCTTCATCCAGTTTTGGTTAAAAAAAAAAAATTCTCCACAAAATGCTGGTCAACAGTTGAAGAAATTGTCAGGGGAGGGGGTTGAAAATTTCAGGAACCCCTCCCCCTCTAAAATCAAGGACAGTCCAACAAGTCTGAATGACTGCAGAAACGAGACACAGCGTTCAGTCAACCAACAACTTGCTAATGCACAACCACAAGAACGGCAAAGTCCACGAACTCCTGAGAAGCGATGAAACTACTCTAGGAGCAAACCGCCAACAAATTCAAAGTGGCACAAGAAGCTGACATGAAAAAATCTTCTTTTAATGTCAGCATCCACCAATACAATGAAACAGTTTAGCACTTTCACCCACTAAATGTGGGCTTCATCAGAACACCTGAAAAAATCTGTACTGCAGTTTTAAATACTTCATTTTAGCGCCAACAGAACACTAAAAATTTCTTAAAGTGGTCAGCGCACCAAAAAAAATGTAAAACTGATAAAAAGATAAAATGTAGTATGTTGTTATCTCTATGTAAATAATGTACATACTGTACATCATGGTATATAAATGCACTAAAATGAAATAAAAAATTAAATAAATGAAAAAGTAAAACATAAAAATGAAGTATAAAAAGTGACACAAACATACATGTTCATTGAGCGTCCTGTGAATAAACCTTTTCATGTATATAAATAATTAGAATGTTGATGTATCAAATCAATGTGCATGTACTAATACAGTGTCTTTCCTTACACTGAAAAGACAAACATTCCTATTCCCACTATTATAAATACTCTATACATGTTAATGTTACCATTACATAAATGAAGATAAATATAATGCTAAATATAACTCCACTGATACAATTATTAATAACTGAATTTTCAAGAATTAAGTCAGCCAATACTCTATTTTGTATGCATTAACTGTTTTCTAACTAATAAAGGTTTAATAGATATATGGTCATTGAAGCTCGGTGGTGTCGAGGCATCAGTAAATAATTGCCACCAGACCTCTTTATAACCTAAAATAGCCTTGTAGTTACCCCCTCTAGGATCTATTTTAATGTTCTCCAAGATGGTAAATTTGAAATATGCCTGTATAGGACATTGTAGATATCTGTTTTCCGGATACTGTATAGGTGGTCGTAAATTCGTTTTTTAAAACTTCTCTCAGTTTTCCCTATGTAATACCCATTGCATGTCGTGCATTTCACCATATATATATATATATATATATATATATATATATATCACTAGTTTGGAATTCCAACTTCCTTGTCGAAATTTAATCCTGGTTTTGTTAATATTGTCCAGTATAATCCCTTCATCTTCCATTATTGCTTGACATTGATTGCAACATTCACATTTTTTAGTGGGCTTTTTCCTGTTGTCAAGGTGTTTTCCTATTATCACTTGTTTTAAGTACATTTTAATAGTACAGCCCATTTTGTGCACAAACGTGGGCTTAGAACCTACTATGTCCACTATCTCCTGATCAACTAACATAGCATTCCAATTGTTAGTCATTATACCCAACCTTGTTAGTGTAAGGTCCATATTCAAGAATGCATGCTCGATGAAATGAATCAGTAGTGGTATTCGCCTTTTCTACACTAATTGGGCTGTGGTCTTCCTGTTAGCTCCCAATAAAGGAGGATGTTCATCGTGTTTCACTGTTGCATTCATTACAATTGGGTTATCCTGCTGGCAGGCAGTCGGCCTGAATTCCAAAGTCTAGGTCCGGCATCGGTTGCTGTCACCTCTTCCCTGAAGTCAGTGCGCCAGGGGTATAAAAGATGCAGCCGACGCCATTTTCTTCAGTCTTTCTTGCAGCATGGTGCCCGAAACAAAGGCCGACTCCTGAAGTTTTCAAATTCGAATTTCGGATCCAAAGTCTTCATTAAAGCTAAGTACCCCATTGGGGAAACTTTTTTCTTGCTCCAGATCAATGTCAGAAAAAGTTAATAACTGTATTTCTTGTGTGAAGCAAATAACTCATAAGGATTTTCATTCTTGCTGTTTTCCTTGCCTAGACCCTGACCATAACGTTGCTAGTTGTCGGTTTTGTGCTAGATTTAACCAACACACTATTAAGCGTCGGTACAATTTTGCATTCCATTACTTTGGCAGAAGATTTAATTATATAATGCCGTCGGATCAGCCGACTACCGGAGTTTACAAAAAACGAAAAGAAAAAGGAAAGGACAGGCATCCGAGATCCAAAACCGACGACAAGGCTTCTTTTAGGCCTTTCGCTGGTTCTCAGTGAGGCACTTTCGCAGCCCCTGACACCCACTACCTCAGAGCCACATGCCACTTCTGACTCCCACGTGGAGCCGACTGGGTCTCTGGAAACTCGGCTTCTGAAGGTGTTTTCAGGCCTGTACAGTTATATGTGAAACCTACTTCAGCGACAAAGACTAAAGCAGCTCTAAGGACAAAGAAACAAGTACAGCATTCACCTGGACAGGCCTCCATGCCTAAAAAACAGATGCTTAAAATGGCCAAAGACCTTATTACTTTGATCAGGGGTTCTCATCCCCCTCTTGAAAAGAGGCCTAGGCAAGAGTTAGAATATGAATCTTCAGACCAGGTTTCCATTTCCTCTGATTCCTCCACTGAACAGGATTACTCTATTCTTCCCTATGAGGATTCTGATGCTGAAGAATCTATCCTTTCAGCCTCTCCTCCTGAGGATTATTCTTTTGGTGAAACGCTGCATACTATGAGGGAGCATTTCCATTGGGAGAGCCAAGACTACTCAGAATCCAAGAAAAGGCTCAGAGATTTCCTTTTATTGCCCCAGCACAGGCCCCTTGCTATCCTGCCTGTTTTAGACATTGTAGATGATGTATTTTCAGAGTCCAGTTTTTCTCCAGACTCTTTACCACCAGCCCCTGTTAAGCCAGACAGACACTACAGGGTTCCTGACTCCCATAAAGTTCTCTATAAGAACCCTGCAGCTGACCCAGAAACCATCTCTCAGGATCCCAAAGGGGTCAAGGCTTCTTCTGCAAAAAAACCTATCCCCTCTGATAGGGATTCTAGGGCCCTAGACAGATGGGGCAAAAAGATTTATACCTCTGCTACCTTGGCTGTAAGAGCCTTAAATTGCCAATTTCATATGCTTAAGTATCAGCAATATCTTATATCTTTGCTTATACAGAAAATGCCAGCAAATACAGAATGTGCAGACAAAGAAATGCAGGGTGTATTACATGCAGCTGAACAAGTTGGAAAGCATACTTTGCAATGTGGTTTTGATTCTCTTGAGGCCTCCTGCAGGGCCGCTGTTACAGGTTCTGTCATTAGGAGGAAAGCTTGTTTAAAAGAACAAAATTTGAGGGACCATGTTAAATCAAAACTATTAGACGCTCCTTTACAGCATAATACTTTGGTGCTAAAGCAGAAGAGGTGTTGAAGAAAATGGAGGACAAAGCTAAATCTATGCAGTCAAGGATTTCTTGCAGGTACAGCCTTCCAGATTTAGCAGGAACTGGCCTACAAAAAATTGGTCCTTTGCAGTGTCAGATAGACCACAAAGGGGCAGATACAGATGTCCCAGAGGCAGATCACAGCCCCAAGGCTCATACAGGCCTAAACAATGGAGTGCTTCTACCTCCAAGAGTGGAGAGGAAAAATCACAGCCATACAGGAAACAGTGTCAATGACTTTCCACTTCCAGCACCAAGCACTTACCTTTTGGCAGCCCCTTTGGGGGGAAAGCTAGCATTTTTTTCACAAAATTGGCACATGATCACCCAGGACAAATGGGTTCTAAATATAGTTTCATAAGGCTACAGGTTCCACTTTCACACCCTGCCAAGGCAAAATGGTATGCCAGACCTGCCACGCAATCAATGGGCAGAGGCACAAAAACAAGTTTCATCCCTCATGGACATGAGGGCCATTCAACAAGTACCAGAACAAGAGCAGGGTCAAGGATTCTATTCAAGACTGTTCTTGGCAGAAAAGACAACGCCTTGAGACCAATACTGGACCTATCTATTTTAAACACATATGTGGATATTCCAAAATTCAAAATGTTGACTTTACAGCAGCTTCTGCCCATGTTGGGCAAGAAGGCTTGGCTTGTGACTTTAGATCTAAAAGAGGCATACCTACATGTCCCAATCAGACAAACATGCAGAAGATACCTCAGATTCAAAGCTGGCTCAATGCACTGCCAATTCTCTGCACTGCCCTTTGGCTTATCTGCTGCGCCCAGGGTCTTCACAAAGTGCCTGGCACCAGTAATTGCATTTTGCAGACAAAGAGGAATACAAATACATCCTTACTTGGACGACTGCCTTATTCAAGCGGAGAACAAGGACATTCTATTACAGCATCTGGCGTTTGTAAAAAGATTACCGACAAGTCTAGGGTACACAGCAAATGAAAAGAAATCAAAACTCTTACCCATTCAAGAGGTAATATTCCTGGGTGCAAGCTGAAATACAACTGCCCAGATGGCTTATCTCATGCCAGATAAACACAGACAACTGACTACTTATTTCAAAATGTTGGCAACAAAGACCCAGTTATCTGCAAGAAAAATTCTGCAGGCCTTGGGTTTCATGGCATCCTGAATTCTGCAAATTCCATATGCAAGACTGCATATGAGGAAACTTCAATGGTATCTAAAAATGGTTGGACTCAACATTGCCACAGCCTGGAAACAATAATTACCCTCATTCCCTGCCTGCAACAGGAGTTTTGATGGTGGGCAAAAGCCGGTCACCACAACACGGGACAGCCATTCACCTTACCCACAGCCAGGCAGACATTGACAACAGATGCATCAGATTACGCCTGGGGGGGGGGCCATAGGGCATGAAGATGTATTCAGGGCACATGGTCCGTAAGTCAAATGCATCTACATATCAATCAAAAAGAGATGCTAGCTGTTCAGAATGTCCTAACAGCCTTCAAGGATCAACTTCATCCAGGACAACTACTAATAAAGACGGACAATACTACAGTCATGTGGTACATAAGCAAGCAGGGAGGCACATATTCCTACCCCCTCTGCAGGCTAGCCATGAACTTGTGGCACATAGCATTGACTTACCAAGTACATCTGCAAGCACAATTCCTGCCAGGAAGGAAAAATACTCTGGCAGACGAATTAAGCAGAAACCTAATGGACCCCCCACAAGTGGAAATTGGATCCACAAGTCTTCAGCATGATAACAAGGACCTGGGGATGCCCGGACATAGACCTATTTGCCTCCCCTCACAACTACCAACTACAAAGATTCTGCACAAGGACTTATCACAAGCAAGCATGGAAAGTGGATGCTCTATCTTTCAGCTGGAAAAATCTAACAGTATATGCCTTTCCTCCTCTGCCTCTCCTCCCCAAGGTACTCCTCAAGGTCAGACAAGAGAAACCAAAAATGATACTGATTGCCTCAGACCGGCCTTGCCAGCACTGGTACCCAATCCTAAAGAGCTTGTCTCACTGCCCAGCCTGGACATTACCTCAAAATCCTCACTTATTGACCCAACAAGACAGTCAGATACTGCACAGCCAACTCATTGCAGATAATATAGCCTCTCAAGACACACCTCTCTCTCTAAAGCAGTGATGGATGTTATTTTGGAGGCCAGGAGGCCTAGCACCAGAAAATCTTATGCAGACAAATGGAAGAGATTCTGTGCTTGTAACCAAGCACAAGGTACTGACACGATTGTTCCAAATATTCCTCAGATTTTGCAATACTTAACTGAGATGCTGGATAAAGACTTTCCCTTTTCATCAATTAAAATTCATGCCTCTGCCATTTCAGCTCATTACAATACAGAACCACCTATTTTTTCTCATCCGTTACTAAGGCAATACCTCAGAGGGGCCAAAAACATAAGACCTCCAAGGAGAGCACCAATACCTGCATGGGACCTCAACTATGTCTTGGAAAAACTCCCACTGCCTCCGTTTGAGCCAGCCTCTGCAGCTGACAAAATTCTTATCCTGGAAAACAGCTCTGCTCCTAGCAATAACCTCCGCTATAAGAGTCTCAGAGTTACAGGCACTCATGGCTGTGGAACCTTTTATCCTTTTTCATCCGGACAGGGTTTTGCTGAGGACAAACCCTACATTAATGCCTAAGGTAGTGTCCAGTGTGGCCCTTAACCAAACAATTCATTTGCCTACTTTTTATCCAAACCCACAGAATAAGGGTGAGAGAATTCTGCATTCTTTGGACATTCACAGACAGCTACGCTTCTACTTGGACAGAACTAAAGCTTTCAGAAAGACTGATCAACTTCTAGTGGCATATGCTGCAGCACAGCTTGGCCAGCTAAGAACTTGGTTATATTCAACTGGACGTATAAGAGAATTTAAGTACCTTTATCTGCACTTTTTTTTTAAAAAATACAGTATTTAATTTGATTTAAACTGTGTATGAAGGAGTGTTGAAGGAATATTTAACTGAAGTTATTCTGCTCTTCAGTAACTTGAAGTGAAGCTAGTGTTGGCTGAATTTTGTTATTTGCTAGTAATTACAGGTGTGGGGGTAGCCACATTCTTTGATTTCCTGTCCTTGCATATTTAAACTGGTGCATGTGAAATAATTCCTGCTTTAAAACCTCAGCTTGGCCAGCTAAGAACTTGGTTATATTCAACTGGACGTATAAGAGAATTTAAGTACCTTTATCTGCACTTTCTTTTTAAAAAATACAGTATTTAATTTGATTTAAACTGTGTATGAAGGAGTGTTGAAGGAATATTTAACTGAAGTTATTCTGCTCTTCAGTAACTTGAACTGAAGCTAGTGTTGGCTGAATTTTGTTATTTGCTAGTAATTACAGGTGTGGGGGTAGCCACATTCTTTGATTTCCTGTCCTTGCATATTTAATCTTAGTGGCATTGAAACTGCCCGCCCCTCAGCCTGCCTCCGGGCCCATCTCATTTGCTCACTCAACTGAGTGCAGTGAGATCATATTCTGATTTCAGGCACTCCTACTGTGTACAAAGAGAGCATCTGGGAAATAGAAAAAAAAAAATTAAGCTTATTTCCTGCCTTTCTTGTTAAGTGGTACAGACTATTTGTAGGCTTCTGAGCCCCCAAGCCCTTCTGTGTTTGAGGGAAGCCTTCTAGCTTGTTTTTTTCTTATAACTAGCCAGTTTTCTAGTTTCAGCACTCAAATCTGTTTCTTTGATCTCAGCACTTGTTCAGAAAAAAAAAAAATTCATCTGCTTTTACTGTACTTGTGTTTCTACCTACTTCTTTTTACTTTTGCATCATCTTAAAATACTCAATTGTATTTATTACTGCTTGGTGTAACTCATTCTAAGCCTTTTGGTTTAAACACTTGGGCTTCGGACCAGTTAGTTGTTTTGCACTGAGAGGGTTTGTGGTCTGCACTGTTGTGGCAGAACAGGTAGCTTACATCCTTCTAGGTTGAGAACTGCTGATTGAGGGCTCAGTGTCTGTTATTCTAAAAGTGTATTAATTCTGGTTTAAGCACTTGGGCTATCAAGCCAGTTATTTTACATTAAGAGGGTTCGTGGTCTGCACTCTTGTGGGAGGAGAGGCTGGACTCTGCCCTTCTGAGCTGGGAATTTCTGGTTAAAGGCTTATAGTGCATGCATATCTGAACTGTTTCTTACTGAAGTTGGTGCGCCTTGTTTGCTGTGGCATAGACTGGATTCGGGCCTACTGGATCTAGCTTTGTTTATATGCTTGTTGTTTGTTTGCTTGTTATTTCCCTGGAAGCTAATTCCACCTAATACGGAACTTCTCAGCGCTTCTGTGGATCACTAGTGATATCTGCATTGCTTACTGTACTTATTTCCTTGTTTCACTTGAAAGAAAGTTACTGTTTGTCGTTTTTGCATTTAGTTATTTGTAACACATTGCACTCAAGTTACCTGGCACTTACTCACTAAAGCAATTATATAAGTCAGCACTAAAAATTAAAAGCACTACACCCTCACTCCCCACTGGCCCTTGTTTTCAATTAAGGATTTCCCAATATTATTCTAGCATGTACAAAGGTCAGTTGTCAATCTCCTCTCTGGTCCAGCTGGTGAATCTGGGAATCTTGAGGCAATGTTATAACTGCCTCATGTACACAGACAACCCTCTCCTCGTCCCACATAACACAAATACTTGCAAGAGATGCAGCTATTTAGCCAAACTGGAGGCTGAGCTCTCTCAACTCAGGACTGGCAAGACCAGACAGGAGGAGAAGGCAACTACACACACCACAAAACCAGCCTCACATAATGCTACCACTCCACTGAATCAAACACATAAACACACAAAGACATACTCGGAGGCTCTGAGTAAAAATTTACCTAAACAGCAGAGGCCTCCAAAGCAGACACCCAAACAACTGCTACCTCAAGACACCCCACAAGCAACACATAAACCACAAAAGCAGTGTGCAAAGCAGTCACAGCCTTTAAGGCCAAATACAACACCAAACATACTTGTCATAGGTGACTCCATAGTCAGACACACTGACGTCCCACTCACCAGGCTGAACAAGGAGAGGGTCACAGTAAGCTGCCTATCGGGCGCTAGAATCCGCCACATAACACAAGCACTGGTCACTCCACGGCAAGTACAAATATGACACAGTCATTGTCCATGCTGGTGTGAACGACCTGAGATGTACCTCCCTGGACTACATGAAAAGAGACATAGAGGAGCTCTCTGATTATGTAGCCCAGGCAGGTATGACCCTAACCCTGAGAAGTATCCTTCCTTCACCAAGAATGATGCCACAATATAGAGACAAGATGATCAGCTTTAACAATTGGCTTAATGTCTGGTGTCATTCAAAGGGGATCCCGTGTCTGTCTGCCTGGGATGACATGCTTGACAAGCCACGCTGCTTCGCAAGGGACGGCTTGCACCTGTCACCCCTGGGATTCCGGATATTGGCTAAGGCTCTTGCCACCCCATAGTGCCTTTTTAGGCAAGGCTCAAATTCTAAACCTACCACCCTAGAAAACAAAAATGGGAAGAAACTGAGGGTAATGCTTCTCAATGCCAGAAGTCTAAATCTCAAAATGCACGCACTCGAGGCCCTTCTCAGTATGGAGAACATCGATGTCTGTGCTGTAACTGAAACCTGGTTCAAGGCTCCTGAGAGCACCCGCACTATTAGGTTTTACCTCATATCATGCGTTCCGCCCCAAAACCCGGACCACACCACAAAAGGAGGGGTGTATCCATATTCATAAAGGATACCCACACCTCCAGGTTGGTGGCAACGCATCAAGCTTCGGAAACCATCCAGGTGCAACTAACCATAGGCAAAACTGCTCTACAAATTGTAGCATGCTACAGGCCACCCTCTCAAACTCAGGAACCCCACACAGCCTTCCTGAAGACACTGGAGGGTATAAATGTATCTCCAAACACCATCATATTGGGTGACTTCAACTACCCGAATATAGACTGGGAACATTACTCAAGCCCTAACTTTCTAGCCCAACGGTTCCTGGAGTTCATAAATTCAAATGCCATGGAACAGCTAGTCACTGTTCCCACGAGAGGAGAAAATATACTAGATCTCATTGTCACAAACATGGGGACAAAATGCTCCACACCGAAGTATATCCCTCATTGGTGAGATCTGATCATAAACTAATCTCACTGGAAATCCACATCCCGCCCCCACCCCCACCCCAAACAAAAAAGACCATAGTGAAGAACTTCTCTAAAGCAAACTTCACACTACTCAAGACTGGTGTGGTATCCTTCAAGGCCCCTGAGCCAGTGGAAACCACAACCCAAGCTGCGGAAGCCCTTACAAATGCCTTCTATGAACACCTCCAGGACTGCATGGATCAGGCAATCCCAAATAAAACCAAGACTCTTTCCACAAAGGGCAAACGTCCAGTCTGGTGGACCCCAGCCATTAACAAACTTTACAATAAGAGGAGAAAGCTATTACATGATAGAACAAAATCCATAAAAGGGAAGTCACCCCTGATCATTATTAGTAAAAAAATACGAGCACTCATAAAATCAACTAAGGCCAATTTTGCGAGAAAAATTGCCATGGATTCAAAGGACAATCATAAGGCCTTTTTCAGCTATGTTAGGAACCTGGGTGGAAACTCCCAGATATGCTCAGAATTAGTCCAAAATGATACAAAAATCACTGAACCCACAGACATTGCCAACATACTCGCAGACAGGTTCAGTGCAAACTTCACCCCCTCTCCCCCCATAAAGGAGAGATAACTATCCCAGCCGAGTGTAGCCTCCCGGACATCTCAAATGCGCAGGTGAAAGCTGCTCTCTCTAAAGCTAAAAACACAGCATCAATGGGACCGGATGGTGTCCCCGGCTGTGTGCTACATGAGCTAAATGAGGAATTAAACCCGCACATAAGGCAGCTGTCTAATCTCAGCCTTACCACAGGATACGTGCCCAAGGAGTGGCGTACGGCAACTGTGGTCCCACTCCACAAAGGCGGCGCCTCTACGGACCCTGGTAATTACCGCCCATAAGCTTAACAAGTCTAGTCTGCAAAGCTATGGAGAGGATCATAATGGAGCTCATAAACAAAGATATAGGGACTTGCAGACATTGGACCCGACCCAGTTTGGCTTTGTCAAGGGAAGATCATGCCTTTTGAACTTGGTCGACTTCTTCAAACAGTCACCAAGGCCATTGATGAGGGAAAGGCAGTCCATACAGCCTACCTTGACCTTGCAAAGGCTTTCGACACAATACCCCACTCGGGTATTGTAGAAAAACTTACCAGCTTAAATGTAAACCCATATGTCACAAGATGGGTTGCAAACTGGCTTAAGGACAGAACCCACAGGGTTAGAGTTGCTGGCGCTGTGTCAGACTCCAAGCCGGTCACAAGTGGTGTCCCACAGGGCTCGGTCCTTGGCCCCTATTGTTTGGCATCTACTTCTCAGAAGTACAGGCCAACATGGGAGGACTTTGGCTGACAAAGTTTGCAGACGACTGCAAACTGGGCGCCATAGTGGAAAGTGCATCGGACACGTATATCCTTCAGAAGGGACTCACGGAAACAGATAGCTGGTGCCAGAGCCATGGCCTGAAGTTAAACGCCAAAAAATGTATAGTCATACCCTTCGGGAAAAACAAGGTAACCCCAAGCTACCGTATAGGTGGCAATCCACTAAGCACAGAAGAGGTTATCAGGGACCTGGGGACCCAGGTTGACAATGGCCTTTCTTTTGACACTCACGTTGCTAAAGTGGTTAGAAAGACCTTCTATATTGCCCACCTGATCATGAAGGGATTCACATCCAGATCTAGTGAGGTCATTGTTCCCCTGTACTCTTCACTTATCAGACCAATGATCGAGTACAATGCCCCATTCGGGATGTATTTCACCCGACATCTGCAGCAATTGGAGAGACCCCAAATGTTCCTCACCAAAAGGATAAAGGGACTCCAAAATCTGTCATATGCTGCCAGATTGAAGAAACTCCAGCTCTATTCAGTCGCATACCGTCTGCTCAGAGGTGACGTGCCTGACATACAAGGCCATGTCCAACCCGAAATTAATGGACATGCTCCACCTCAAAAAATCCAAATCCACCAAAACCACTAGAGCAAGCGACTTAAACCTTAGCACGGATATAAATAGGACGTGCTGGAGGGATAGATTTATCACTCAGAGACTCCCTATGCTGTGGAATAAAATCCCGGTCCATGTGAGGCAGAGCACCTCGCTGACTCTGTTCAAGAGAAATCTAGACCTGTGGATGGGAGATCGTAGGTTTACCCCGGGAATCATCTCTGTGTCACTGCTGGACAGAGGCACAACAAACTAATGGGCACAGTATTTTTTCATATAAGGGGTGGCGTAAGCCACAAAAATTTGGGCTAGGCTTATAAATGCCTTGGGGCAGATAGCCTAGTATAAACCTATGAACCTATGAACAAGGAAAGCCCATCTCAAAACAGACTATTTCAAAATGGATAGGCCATTGCATTCGTTTCTGCTATTCACAACATGGCAAATGGTGCCTAAGGGCATTAGGCCACATTCAACCAGAGCAGCAGCCACTTCAGCAGCCTTCCTCAGAGGAGTACCAACCAAAGACATCTTAGAGGCTGCAACTTGGAGTTCAGTGCATACATTTACAAAGCACTATCACTTACCTCTCTACTCTAAATCCAGGGCAGGCTTTGCCACTGCAGTTCTGCAGGTTATTATAGCCTCTCCTAATCCTATTTAGCTCCAGCCTCCCAACCTTAGCTTTGGGATTCAACCGAATTGTAATCACTGCAACAGTGAAACACGATGAACATAGTACAGTTATGTACCTACCATAAATATAGATGTTCGAGTGTATTCACTGTTGAAGTCCAGGTTACCCTCCCACCATCCCCCTTTTTTCCTTGCTGGGACCTATCTGTACTTTTCTACTCTATACAACCTATGTGGTGTATTTGCTTGTAGATGAAGGAAAAGTTGTTTTTTGTGCATGCATGCTTATTGGCATAATTTAGCCTACCATTTTAGGGGCACCTGACATCTGGGACAAGAAAAACTGAAGAAAATGGCGTTGGCTGCATCTTTTATACCCCTGGTGCACTGACGTCAGGGAAGAGGCGATAGCAACCGACGCTGGACCTAGACTTTGGAACTCAGGCTGACTGCGGGTAGCCTGCCAGCAGGATAACCCAATTGTAATGACTGCAACAGTGAATACACCCGAACATCTACATTTATTGTAGGTACACAACTGTACTATACTTATATCCCCATTTCTTAATAATGTATTTCCTAACATCAGCCATCATAGTCTTACAGTAACCCCTTTCTTCAAACAAACGTGTTATAAAGTCTGTTCCTTCTCTCATGTCTGCGTGCGCAGTTGTCATTCTTGTCGCTCTGATACATTGTCCTGTGTAAATATTATACAACAGTTTCCTAGGGTGATTACTAGTATATTCTAAATATCCATTGGAGAAAGTGTTTTTTCTATAAATATGGGATTTAAAACCCTTTTCTCCATTGGAGATGTAAGTGTCCAGATATGCTATGCCTTCACTATTACTATAGTGTGTAAACCTCAGATACTCACTACTACTGTTCAAAAATTCAATAAAGGTGTTCAAGCATTCTGGGCTTCCATCCTCAAGAATATAAATGTCATTCAGAAACCGAGAATAATGTCTGACATGTTTGAAAAATACACTTTTGAAAACTACATACTCTTCCCAGTCCAACATAACCAGGTTGGCATACATGGGGGTACATGCTGCCCCCATTGCTACCCCTCTGGTTTGTCTATAGTGCTCACCCTCATACAATATGTAATTGTGGTCAAGCACGATAGGCACACATTCTAAGATCAAACACACCCTATCCCATTCCAAATTAGCATATTTTTTAATACTTTTGCAAAATGCGTCCATACCATCCTGCTTGGGGATGCATGAAAACAGATCCACAAAGTCGATAGTGACATATAGTAACCTTTCTTTCCATAAGTCAGTAGGAAAGTTCCTTAAAAAATCCCACGAGTCCTTCACCATATGTGTTAACTTCCTCATACACATGCTTTAGTCATGTATCCACAACTACTCCTAAAGGGTATGTTTTGGAGTAACTACCTGAAATAGTGGGGCAAAAAGGTGGATTGTCATTGTCTTTGTGCACCTTAGGAATACCCAACGAAGTAGCTAGTGTAGGATATTCTACCTTAATAAAATTGTAAATGTCTACTGTAATTCTATTGTCTATCAAAAATTCTTCAGTGTACATGTCTATACATTTATATGCAATATTTATTTCATTGATAAACACTGTTTCATAATTACCTGACTGTTGTAGAATCCCATACATTTTGGCGGTGTATTCCAAGGCGTCATAAATAACTACACCCCCCCCCTCCGGCTTCATAACCTGGATATTGTGATCTTTTCTGAGGTCCTTGAGTGTTCTGACCTCATCGTTTGTTAAGTTACTCTCCTGTTTTTTGGCCCTCAACTTATTCTGAAGTTTGTATATCTCCTTAGTCACAAGTTTGTCATATACTGACACGCTAGGATACATAGGAGGGACAAAGATACTTTTCTTTTTAAGTGGACCAATACTATTAGATTTATACTCTTTGGCATAGTCCCTGTCCTTGTAAAAAATTGCCAAATTGATTTTCCTTATAAATAATTTGATCTCACTAAGACAGTCGACCATATGAAAACAAGTGGTAGGGATATACTTCATGCCTTTAGACAAAAGGTCAAAATGTGCAGTTTCTAATACTAATCTGGTGTAATAAATTTTAAAATTATTGTAACTGTATGTGATCCCATCACAAGCAATGTCGTGGCTGCATACTGTCTGATTGCTTGCTCCAATCGTGTGTAGTGCCTCTTCTACCAACGTCTCACATCCCTCTTCCCCATGTGTAATCCTTGTGTCTGCCATAAGTCTGATAAGGGTTGTTTTCCCTCCAATTCCCTTCCTTTTTCCAGTCTGTATGTTGTTCCTGTTTCCAACCCCTCGGAAAATTTAATCTCTTGTCCTGGTAGTATGTATCTACTGCCTCAAATGAGGTATCGCTGTCCTTATAGACTTTCCTGACACTAGATGGCTTAAACTTGTAATTACTTTCTCATTTATTGAGTCCCAATTGTAGACCGTACCATTGCTGCACTGTTCTACATCCCTTTTAATCTTTTTACACTTTGTTGTGTATTTTTTGTCTTATCAGCCACATCCAACTGTTTAGCATATAATTTTTCACATTGTGTAAATAGTAAATCATTTACAATCATTTGATTTAGCTGTTTAACTTCATTCATCAGAAAACAAAGCTTTTCATCATTAAATTTGATTAACAATTGCATATATTTAAATCCACACTGGTCAAAGAATTGGTTAAATTCTGTTTTGTTTTTTTCAGTAATAACCACTCCCATGGGATACTTACAAAAACGCAACCCCATGGGAACAGTTTTTAAAATTAAACATTTATTCAAATTTGCATTATCTAATTTTAAACCGTTGATCAAATTCAGTTTTTTCCCCAAGGTGTAGATGTAATCTCTTAATGTTCCCTTGGGTGCAGTAAGTTGATATTGCTCATTGGCTTTGTCCTGGTACAATTGTTCAAACTCGGTGTCTAGAAATCTTTTTAAATGCACATCGTTTTGTCCCCTATTATTACAGGTGTTCTGATGAAGCCCACATTTAGTGGGTGAAAGCGGTAAACTGTTTCATTGTAGTTGTGGATGCTGACGTTAAAAGGAGATTTTTTTGTATGTCAACTTTTTGTGCCACTTTGAATTTGTTGGCGTTTTGGTCCTAGAATGGTTTCATCGCTTCCCAGGAGTTTGTGGACTTTGGTGTTCTTGTGGTTGTGCATTAGCAAGTCAGAATGACTGTTTAAAGGACCTTGCACCACCCCACCCCCTCCAAAAACAACCTGGCAAGTCCCCTTTCCCTTCTAGAAAGTATGAATCTCTATTTTTCATTTGGCAATTGTTCATTTCAGACAGATGTTTTCTGAAGACCATCATCAAGGTTACAGATGACACTGGGAGGGAAATCCCTCATTTCAGGGAGTAATTCCTCATCCACCAGATCGGACTCTGTTTTTCCCTGTACTTCATTACTTGCAGTCTCTAGGAGTGATAGAACTAGTTCCTCATTCTCGGGTTGGGAAAGGTTTGTATTGAAGGATGTTTTTAGTCACAAAACTTGATCGTTCTTTCTTAAACCTGTTTGCGATAGTGCCCAATTTGAAAGTGTCACCTCATTACCATTTACCTCTCTTTCCTCATTCAAGTTTCCTGGTAACACTAAATTTTAAAGATGCTTATCACATCCCTATTCATCCAGGCTATGAATACTGCAGCATATGAATAGAAGGACATCTGATAGTGCAATACAGGCCTCATGGCATCACACAAATTACGGTGCATGAGGATGTGCTTACCGATATCGTTGAATGTAGGCCATCTGGTCCATCCACATTTCATCTTATAGAAGCGCCTAAAAAGGAGAAGGCTAAAACTAAACATGTCTCCTGCTACCTCTCAGCAGCCTCCTGATTGGGAAGCTTTTTCTCAAAGCCTCTTTAATGCCTTTATGGCATTTCACCAATCCTCTCATTCTGTTCCTTTGTAGACCTTTTCTCCTTCCACGTCCTTCAGATGGACAACTGTGGACACTTCCTCAGAGGAGGAGGACTCTTCTGGAGCGGAGTCATAAGCCTACTCCACCCAGCTGGCTTCTTCCTTAGGGTATGCCTTCCCAGAGGAGGAATCTAATGGTATAGATTCCCCTAGCAAGGACATCTCCTTTGGAGCGACCATTCTTAAAATGAAAGAATTTAAGTGAAACTGCTCCCAAGTTTCGGATATCCATTAGAGGTATTACGACCTCTTGCAGATGGACTCGCCTTCTCCTTCTGCTATCCCTCCAGTCTTTCCTGCCTTTTTGGATGTTTTCCTGGCTGTTTCCAAATGTTCAGACTGTCAGACTCATGCTCCTAAGCATCCAGACAGGTTCTATAAGGTATCTGACAACTCCAAGTTCCTTTCCAAGGCTCCTGCTGCTGATCCAGCTACAATTTCTGGTTCCATGGACAAGGCTTTAAAATTGCTTCCATCCACTTCCCTAATTACCCTCTGATAAGGAGCGTAAGGTCATAGAATGGTTGGGAAAGAAGGTATACACTTCTGCCACCTCGGCCTTCCATGCATTCAGTTGTCAGACCCACATGGCAAAGTACTCCCTGGCCCTTCTGGCGGATGCAGGGGAAAATGTTGGCAGACATCGCAGATTCCCCAGCAAAATCAAAATTAGCAGCTATTCTTAATTCTTCTGGACAAGTGTCTAGTTACTAAGTGCAGTTATGATGCTGATGCCGCTACTAGGGCAACTGCCTCTGGGTCTGTTCTGAGAGTGTAGTCTTGGCTTATGCTACAAGCCTCTGCCTGAAGATTTCAAGGCCAAATTGATCGGATGCACCTTTGGATAAAAAAAGCCTTGTTTGGGAGTTCAGCAGTGGGGCTCATCAAGTCTCTTCAGGAGAAAGGAAAGGAGCTACAAGATCATAAACACATTCTTATTTCTCCAGTTCCACGGCTTCAAAGAAATTATCCAGTGAAGACTGCCTTTATTAGAAAACCTTCTCTGTCATCTTCTTCCAAAAGAAAGAGGGGGTCTAGAAAGCCAGCCTCTTCTAAGTCTGCTTCTTCCACCCCTGCCTCAAAACAGTTCTTTTAGTCACAACCCAAGCCAGGTGGTGTAACTACCACCCGCCAGAACTCATCCACTCCCTTGTCCCATCATCTCAGACTATCTCTTGCTACTTGGAAACTGATAACTTGGGACTGTTGGGTACTCTCCATAATCAAAACAAGATATTTCATGATTTGGAAAAAGTTCCCCTCATTCCGGGGGGATTCCACCCCCCCCCCAAAGATCAGTCAAGCTTCTTTCCTTAGGTAATCACAGACATGATCTTTTAGAGAACTATTGAAGAGGTTCCCACCTCTCAGCTATGAAAGGGGTCCCCCCCAAAAGATCATTTGAGCTTCTTTCCTCAGGTAATCACAGACGTGATCTCTTGGAGAACTATTGAAGAGGTTCCTACCTCTCAGCTACGAAAGGGATTTTACTCCAGGATGCTCCTGATCTCTAGGAAGGATGGCCCCTGGAGACCCATCCTGGACCTTTCCCATTTGAACACCTTTCTCAAAGTCCCTTCTTTATAGAGATGAGGCACTGGTTTTAGCACTGCAAATATTCAAAAGCAGCCTTGTTCCAGGAGTACTGAGGTGTTTCACAGACAGCACCACAGCCCTTTGGTACATCAACAAGCAAGGGGAAATGAAGTCTTACATTCTATGCAGACTAGCCCTATTTTCCTGGGAATTTGCCTTACAAAGCCAGATCTCCCTACAGGCAGTTTATCTCCCCTCAGTCCAGAATACAGTGGCAGGCTCTCTAAGTAGGTCCATGACCCAATCCCACAAATGGATGTTGCACAGGGATGTGTTTCTGGACAAAATCCATTGTTGGGGTATGACTCAGATAAATCTTTTTGCCTGTCCCATGGACAGACAACTTCCAAACATTTGTGCCAGGGTCCCACATCCCCTGGTGTAGAAGGTGGGCACTGTCTTTTTTATGGAAGGGGATGTTTCTGTATACATTACCCCCCTTGCCTCATCTGCAGAAGGTCCTACTGAAGATTCAGCAGGATCAGCCAAAAATGTTGGTGGTGACTCACTTTTGGCCAAGGCAGTACTGGTTCCCCCTTCTCCTGTACCTAGCCAGAGACGGTCATCACAAGTTACCCCCACACGATGGATCTACTCACACAGGACAAAAGGACCTGAGTACATCTACAACTGTCAACTCTGAATCTGACATTGTGGATGATAGGTTTTTAATCCCTTACAGACACCTTTTTTTCTGAGGATGTGCTACAAGTTCTGCAGGAGGCCAGAAAACCCACATCTAGGAAGTCCTACATTTCCAAATGGAAAAGGTTTTTCATCTGGTGTCATAATAGGACCTACATCCGCTGCAGTTGATGTCCTAGTGGGTTTGTCCTGTCTGTGTGAATTGACGAGGGCTGGGTTGTCATGTTCTTCAGTGAAGGTTCAGCCACCTCTGCTTATCTGCCTATGTCTGCACTATTGCCTCTAGTTTAGAGTTAAAACTATTCCTTAAAGGCCTCCTTCATATCAGACCACTAAGGAAACAAATACCTCATCCTTGGGATCTGAATTTGCTGCTAGAGATGCTTACATTGGGACCGTTTGAACCAGCAAGCTCCTCTTCCCTGCAGTATTCCACCTGGAAGACTGTGTTGTTAGTGGCCATTACCTGTGCTAGAAGGGTTTCAGAGTTAACAGGCCATGATGTCCAATCTTCCTTCACTGTCTTTCAAAATGGTAGGGGTTCCCTGCGCACTAACCCTTCTTTATGCCCAAAGTGGTTAATGAGTTATCCCTAAGTCAATCCATTAACCTTCCTACCTTTTTCCCTTCACCTCAGTGTCCCTGTGAGAGAATATTGCACACCTTGGATGTGCACAGGCAACTCAAATACTACCTTGACAAAACTAAGCTTATTTGCAGGTCTGACCCACCTGTTTGTCTCTTACCACCCAAGAGCTCTGGGTAAGTCAGTTTCCAAGCAAATGTTTCCAACTGGATTTCTAAAGCCATTTCCTTTTATTATTTGTCAAATTGTAAGACCCTTGCTTCCTCTGTGAAGGCCCATTCTGCCAGAGCAGTTTCTTTCCTGGTGGCATTCTTTAAATGATTGGACATTGGCTTCATACTGGAGGCAGCTACATGGTCCTTTGTCCATACGTTCACTATACACTACAAACATGACACGATCTCGAACCATCCAGAGCTGGGTTTGCAAGAGCAATCCTGCATGGATTTGTTGAAAAAGCATAGGCTAATCCTTCTCCATACTTTCCCAAGCTTGAGCTGTGGCATTCTTAGTTATGTTATGAAAAAAATAGCATACGAATAGAAGGACATAGAACAGTTGTGTAAAATCTTACCATAACCATAGATGTCCTTCTCTTCTATATGCTGCAGTATTGCTTTCCCACCTGGCCTTCTCCCTGAAGCTTGTCTAGTTTCCTGTTGATATGATTCTCGACTACAATCTCAGGCTGGAGCTGGGTGGCATACAGTTATGAGGTAGGTGTGTGCTGACGTTCACATTATACCCAATGTCTCTTTATGGCCAAAGTGCACATTGTGGTGCGGCATAGCACGTACCTTGCAGTAGCATTAAGGCTTTTGCATGCTGGCTGGATGTACCAGTCAGCTGCTGGCGGACTCCCTTATGTTATGAATACTGCAACATATAGAAGAGAAGCACATATATGGTTATGGTAAGATTTTACACAACTCTTATTTCTCGGCCTTACACTTTGTGAACACTTTTGGTGCAGTGAGTGAACAGTCCAAAGTGTCTAGCTCCAGGTATAGCTCATTGCAGGCTTCAGGGTATCCACATTTTTCTATATTTAGATAATTTGTTTACCTTGGCATTGTCTTTTTCAAAGTGTCAGTAATCTCTCATTTGGGTGAGGGATCTCTTACACAAGCCTGGTTTCCAAGAAAATATTAGAAGTCTTTTTTTTACTCCTCACCACTGGATTATTTTCCTGGGATGGCAGTAAGACAACTCAGTTCAAGGAGCTTTTCTTCCACAGGAGAAAAATAATCTATGTCTAGATACATTTATAAGGTTTTCCACTTGAAACTTCTGTCACTGTGATGGTATACCTCAGGATTTTGGGTCTTATGACATCTGAGTCTCGTGATACCTTGGCAAGACTTCACATGAGAAAGATACAGTGGTATCTGAAATCTCTCTGGTCTCAGCAATAACATCCTTTTTCATAGCTTCACAGTACAGTATCACTCTACAGGCATCCTACATTCCATCAGAGCAGGCCTGCATGGTTGATAGTCTGAGCAGGACAAGGAAAGACCCTCAGAAATAGAAAATAGATTAGGGATCTTCCAGGATATGATCCTTCTGTGGGGAATTCCTCAAGTAGACCTACTTGCTTCCTCTATGAATAATTAGCTGTTAAGATTCTGCTCCAGGACTTGATGTAACAAGTTCTGAAAGATGGATGCCTTTTGTTTTCCCTGGACAGTGATGTTCCTGTATGCTTTTCCACCTTTTTTACTGATATCCTGGGTACTTCTCTATTAGAAGAAATCCACCAAGATTATTGTGGTGACTCCCTTCTGGCCAAGGCAACAGTGGTTCTTCCTTCTTTTGGAAATCGCCAGGGGCAGTTACCACACGCTTCCTCAAAGAATGGATTTACTAACCCAAAATCGGGTGTTTGATACATTCTGACTTCAGTCAACTTCAGCTGACTGCCTGGATGATAGGGTCTTAATTTCCCTTAGACACCAGCTTACTGAGGAAGTGAAGTAGGCACTAATGAAGGTAAGGAAAGTCTGCTACTAGAATATCCTACATTAGCAAAAAGAAAAGGTTTTCTGGTTGGCACCAACAATGTAACAGCACTTATTCATGGCTAGTTGTTCTCTGGTTTTACAATATTTGAGTTACTGTCCTATGGCTTTTCTTACTGTTCCATCAAGGTTGATTTATTGGCCATTTCAGCATGTTTGTCCATAGAGACTCCTTTCAATGCATTCTCATGTCAAAATGTTTTTTAAAGGGGGTTTGCATTAGAGGCTTCCAAGAAAACTGATGGCCCTTCCTTGGGATCTTAATTTAGCGTTGGAGAAGCTAACACTTGCTCCATTTGAATCAGCTAACAAGGCTGACTTAAGGTTCTTAACATGGAAAGCATTTGTACTAATTGCTCTGACCTGTGCAAGGCGGCCATCTGAGTTTCAAGTTCTTATGGTGAGTCAGTCCTATATCATTTTCCACAGAGGCAAGGTTTCTTTGAGAACTACTCCATATTTTATACCTAATGTGTTGTACATGTTTACTTTAAGCCAAACTGTCCATCTTCATGTTTCCTTTTACCTTGAATGTCTACAGGTAACTGTGGTACTATCTTGACAGAACTAAATATTTCAGATCTTCAGATACATCATTCATTTCTTGAGAAAGTAAGTACAAGGGAGAGATTGTGTCAAAACTATTTTTAAATGAGTGTCTAATGTTATTACCTTTTGTTATACCTATCTCAACAGAACTAGTTCAGGGTAGGGTCAAGACCCAATCCGCTAGGGTCTTGGCTTCATCTGTGGTCTTTTGGAAAGGTTTGGATTCTAGTACTGCATATTTTTAGAGGGCCTCACAAGCCTGATTCCTCCTCTAGGTCTAGATCAAGCTTTGATAGGAGCATTCTGCAGGGCCTCCTGGATCCTTCTCCTTCCACCTCCCAAATATGTAGTAAGTTAGGGTAATGTATTTATATACAAACAAGTAAAACCGAAAAGAATCACTGCTCCAAAGATCACCAAAACACCAAAATGTAGAACAGCTTGAAGAAAGCACAAATCCATAATCCACACAAAATACTTTAATAAAACGACTCTTTATTGGACTGAAGAGTCGTTTTATTAAAGTATTTTGTGTGGATTACGGATTTGTGCTTTCTTCAAGCTGTTCTACATGTTGATATTTTAATATATTTATATACCAAGTCTACTGCAGCAGTAATCAATGTACTGAACATAGTACAGTTGTGAAGGTAAACTTAACATAACAGTAGATGTTGAAATGATCACTGCTGCAGTAGCTGCTCTCTTCCTCCACCCCCTATTTTTTGGTGTGCTGTTTATGCCATGATGTGGACATTTTGTCCTTTCAGGGATCAGCATCCTCCTTTGTTGGCTTGAAAGTTTTGAAGGGCTTGGCACCCAAAACTGTCTTTTTAGTCAGCTCCATTTCAGCTGATTGATGGTTTGCGTGCATGGATGGTGCCCTGAAGCTTTGGAAGCTGGCTGGCTGTTAAATCCTTAGCAGGATATAACCCATATAGCTAATGGTCATTCGAACATCTACTGTTGTGGTAGGTTTACTTACACAACTGTACTTTGTATGTCAAATGCTGGTACTCTCATGATTTTGTACCTAAATGCACAAAATGAATTATTCATTGGATCTAAAATGAGGGTAGTAACCAATTTTTCTTGGCCAGATGTCCTAAAATAAATTGAACATTATTGTGCCTTTTGTCCTGAGTACCAAAGGAAAGCCTCTTACACAGGCTTCAGAATTCTTTAATCTTGATGTCCTTAAATGGAGATCAGTTTGAAAGTATTTACATTGCATCTTGTAATGCTTAAGTTTGGAGGTGGAAAAGTAGTATCAAAACAATTTCTCAAGCATTTCTGATGAATAAATGTGTTTTCTGTTCAAGGTCTTGAAACATGCCTATCAAGTTTTATGAGTGTATTGTGCCAGTGGCTTCAGCAGTTCTTGTTTGTCAATGGGGAAAAGTTCTAACAAGAGTTTTTAAGGAGTGTGAACAAATGGTTTGGTTATTGTGTGGTGGGCTTGGGCCCAGAACTTTTTGAGGTGGACTGTGACATTTGTCAGGAACTTGGGTTGCCGCAGTAAGCTGATCATTAAGTAAGGGCCTTTTGCCCCCAAGACTCTTAAGCTTCAGGTGAAAAGAAAGAGGAAGATGAGGCTAGGAAAAAACAGGACCTGGATTCCTGCTATGATCCAAAGGCCCCTGGAAGCCAAGGTAAAGAAGTCTTACTTGCCTTCAACTTCAGCATCTGCAGCCAGATCTCCTGAGATCTAATTGGAGACTATTCCTTCTGCCCCTTCTGAAGAGATGCTTGTCACAGAGGAAACTGTCAAAATAAATTCTTTCCAGTCCTTTTCCAGCTGTCTCGGTAAGATCATTTAGATCCCTTACAAGTGCTACAGAAGTGGATTTGGACCCCATGTTGAAGGCTTTCCTTAATGTTGAGGTGGTGCTTTGCATGATTCCATTCCCTTCTGCTCCCAGGGAGGATCAGATTGACCCCTCTCACTATTAGCTCTATCCTGATGCATGTATCTGCACCGGTGGCCTTGGAGCAGTCTTGCTTCCCAGCACCTGCAACATCGTTCTTAATGTCTTTGCTTTGAGCACTTATGTATTATATTCAAAGGGCCTTGAGGTTGGTTGAGTCTTGCTTGGTGCAGTCTTTGGTCCTATCACATTTGGAACCTTTTTAGTGTCCGATTCCTTTGCCTTTGAGTTCTGTGCTCCAGTCTCTGGCTGGTCTGTCTCCTTTGCTTTGGAGACTTGAGCTTTGGCTCAAATAGTTTCTGCTTTGGAGGGGATAGGCTTTGTTATGGAACTGGATTTCAAATGTGCGTTCATAGTTATGGAGAAGATAATAACTTCACCAAGACATTTTTTGGTGTGTGTGTGGGGGGGGGGGGTCTTCCCTCAGCATGGGATCCTCCCTCTGGTGCCCACCCAGATATTTAGAACAGAGAAGACCAAATGTTTTTAAGTGTAAGACCTCAGTGTGGAGAGACTCTTCCATTTACTCTAATCAGTCACTGTCAGAGATCCCCAGAAAAGAGGACAGGCAAAAAAAGAAATGTGGCCTCCCCTAAAGAGTCTCCCATCTCAGACATGGACTTAGAGGATTGAGATGCATCCCTACTGTTCCCTTCCAGAGAATTCCTTGAACTGATGAGTCAAAGAGGATCATGGCTTGCTTTACCACCCCTTCCAGATGAAAAAGTGGTCTTTGAGGCTAATGGGTCTCCCCATCTAACTCATGGGTAGTCCCGCCGACAAGTAGTCTTATGGACCTGGCCATAGGAACTTGACATGGTAGAAGCCATCCCTCATAAATCAGACAAAATCTTGCATCCTTCTGAAGATGGGCAGTCCTGGTCAGTGGGTCCTCTGATGCACTCCATGTTTGTTGCCACAGTCATTAAAAAGTAATTCTGTGAACAGTCTTTGACTATTGTCCTTGACTGTCTGTTAGGAGGATGGATAGAATGGGGAAGTTAGCTTACGCTTCAGGAACTTTTGCCTTGAGGGCATTAAATTACTTAATGTACATGAAGTACTTTCAGTGGAACTTGGCACCACTTTATTTGGTCTTACAGTGAGAAAAAGATTGTTGACTTGTAAAGAAGCCAGACCTTATTTGCTGTAGGAGTTAGATTTGAGAGCCCTCAATGTGGCTGTAATACACATCAGAACTTCAGGTTCCTGTAGTTTAGGAAACTCTAGTATCAGGCATTTAATTCTTCAGGCAGGAGTGGTAATGGTAGAGGCAGTTCCTCCAATGGATACTGACCTAGAGGTAGAGAAGGTCAGCAGAGTTGAAACTTTCATAATCTGTTCTTGGGAAGGCAAAATTAGCAGACCTGAATGTTTTGACCAACTGTCCCTTCACCCAACTGAGTGGTTGGCCATCACTCAACACACACATGGTGTAAGGGGACAATATCCATAGTCTATTTTATTTTCCCTTCCACCTTCCTGTCAAAAATTGCCACTTCCATGCACTCCACCCCACCAGTATGAATCAACAGAGAGAAAGCAAATGCTTTTCTTCTTTTACACAAAAGTTAAAATAAAAAAATAAAAATAAAAAAAAAACAGCCATCCAAGAGTTCCCACCAGATGAGAGAGGGTCAGGAATCTATTCCAGATTCTTTTTAGTTCCCAAAAAGAACAATCTCTAACAGCATAAACCAGTTCATTAAAAATACCCCCTTCAGGATGGGCACAGTGCAATTAATCTTCCATTGTTTAAGGAAGAGGGTGATTTGATTTGCTCCATAGACCTCCAGGAAGCTTATCTCCTCATAAAAAAATTGCCAAACACTCCAGGAGGAATTTTTGCTTCCATCTGGGAGACACTGACTTCCAATTTTAAGCCCAGTCTTTCAGTCTTAGCACAGAACCCACACCCCCCAAACTTCTGTTTTCACCAAGTGCATGGCAGTAGGCACAGCCAATATGCGGATCATTGTGGTATGCTGGTTTCTATGTCTGGATGTCCAGTTCCATGTTGCAGTAACCTTGCAATTTTAAGTAAAAGCCTGAGATTACCTTTTACAGCTCTAAGTATATCCATCAGTCTTAAAAGTCATGTCTACACCCTACACAGATTGTAGCATTTATGAGTTATTGCTTAAATACAAAGGCTTGTATTGCCAGTTTAACTCTGGAGAAAGTCCAGATCTTAAGAGCTTTAGAACTTCTGCTCTTACAACAAAAGTTTCATCCAGCATCACTAGTTCTGAAAGTGTTTGGTCTTATTGTAAGGTCTCATTGCAGCCTCCATGTAGAGTTCTTTCATTCTTGAGTACATAAGAGAACCCTTCAGTAGTTACTTTGTTCCCAGTGGTCACAGCTGTCAAAATTTGCTGTGACCCTACCAGTGCATATAACTTCAACATGCAAGACACATCTGTCCTGGTGACTGATCTCAAATATTCTTTTATCTCCCCAGCTGCAATAATCACCTCTGACTCCTCCTTTTTCGGGTGCAAAGGCATTTCAAATGGGGGATGGTCTAAGGCTTATGGGCACAGAAGCCAGCCTTCACATCATTGTTCTGGAGGTGAGAGTGACCCTTTTAGCTTTGCAGCCCTAACCTCCTTCCCCAGGGTATGATCTCAGTAGTCTGGTGTGTCAGCATGCAGGGAGAAACCATATCCTATCCATTTTGCAGAGAGGTAATAAGGGTTTGGCAATAAGCTTTGGATTCTCATTGCTTTCTAGTAACAGCACACATTACATGGAAAGCCAAATGTTTAGTGGACCTGCTTATCAAATGTATTGTCGTGCCTCAGGTATAGTCTCTTAACAGTTCACCAAAATTTCAGTCACTGGAGAACACCCTGGTTCAGTCTTTTTGCCACTTGAGCCAATGCAGAATGCATCAGCACTCCAGAAGATGCTCTAGCCTGTCAGTGGCTCCTCCCAGCTTACTGTACACCTTCCAAACTGTTCTCCTCATTACGAGGTTCCTTCAGAAAGCAGTGTTATGCAGATCTACTGTAATTTTCTTTGCTCCCTTGTTACCCAGAAAATTCTGATGTGATGATGATAATCTTCATTTATTCCTTACTGATGTCTGTCTATTCTATCCTTGGAACCGAGTTGGCAATTATAACAAGCTCGCACCAGCCAAAAAACTCTCTTGCTAAATCTTACTATATTACCTCAGATCTCATTTGCCACGTATGAATCAAGATGGGTCAAGCAAGCTCTTAGCTAAGTCCTTTAAAGCTTATTCAGAAATTATCTCGTTAAACTCTATTTTTGGTTATTTCTATTTATATTGTTAGCTTATTGTTAGTCACATATTTGCGCTCATTTGTGTGTGTGTCTCTCTCTTTTTCTTCCCTTCTCTTTTACCAGATTTGGTACTCTTTGTACCATTGCTGGTACAACCCCTTACTTCTAAGGTATTTCTCATTACCATTGTTGGTATTCCTCTTTCCCCCTTCTGTAAAAAAAATAAAAATAATAATAAAAAATGCTTCCTTTCTTCTACCTTATTGTGATGAGTGTGTTTCCTTTCTTTTGTGTTTGATCTTATTGTGGTTGAATTGTTTACCTTTTTGGTGCTAGTATGTCTGACAAAAAGGGCACAACTGGGTTGAAGCTCTGTGATCAGTGCGACAGGAAGATGCCTAATGTGGACAGCCATACATCCTGTGTCTACTGTTTGGGGGTGTCACACCTATCTGTGAAACCCCCTTTTGAGATTTGTAAGGCTTTTAGCTCCCGCATATTGGCAGAAAGTAAAAATAAACTCATGTTGAAAGGTCTCCTTGAGTCTCCTTTCGCAGAGACCATCTCTGAGACAGAGGGTTCATCCCCCGCCAAAGAAAGAGCATAAAAAGAGGAGCAAGTCCTTACCCTCCTGTACTCACACAAGTGAATCTAAATCGTTGGAACTGAAAGCTAAGATTCCCAAGTTGGCACCAACATCTTGGGCACCAGGGCCTCAAACCCCCTCCATGGTGCCATGTTCGGTTTTGGCACCTCAGCAGCTGACTACAGTTCCAACATCAGCACCTACTACTCAGACATCTACACCGATACTGACTTCCCTTTTGGCAACAAAAATAGTTATCCCAACGCTGGTCACTTCCCCCTACCTGTACTTCATGCTGGTCCTTTGACCTCGGTGCCGAAAGTAGAAATGATCCCTCAGACCCAATATTTCACTTTGGTGGATCCGTTTCTTGGTAAAAAATGTAGCCCCTTCCTAGAGCGTCCTGACTCCCCGTCGGGGATATCCAACCATTCTTCCAGGAGCCTTTCTGAACTGGACGTAGTGAAGCTTGTGGATCAGCTCCTGGTGGCCAGAGGTGTTCCAACACCCTCCAAATCTTCCCTCCCACCTGGAGCCTAGGATTTTACTCCACAGACTCCTACATACTTTCCTCCTTCAACCTCCCTGGAGGTATTGGAACCTTTGACACCGATGCTAACCCCGGTTGCTGCTGCTTCGGTTCCATTGGTAGACCTTACTATGGATCCAGAGCCTACCCTTTGGTGGTCTTCTCATTCAGAGCCAGACCCAGACCGTCCTCTGGTTCAACACTGGTCTTTTGGCACTGGGATCCCTAGTACGGCACCTTTTGTTTCCTCAGCACTGTCTACAACGGTTCAGGTTGCTTTGGTGGAACCGGGTCATCCCATGGCTCCTTCCCTGGGAGTGGGTTCATCGGAGCAGGGTGTGACCCTGATCCCGAGGTTGTCTTTCTCCTGTTCCAGGATCCCATTTCCTCTTTGGGCGGACCTGCTTTCCACATGCTGGAGAGGGCGCTTGAATCGGCAGGCTCTTAGCTGGTACCTTTGACGCCAGAGACCCATATCTTCCTTTCCTCTGAGCTGCAGTTGACACAGCCCACTACTCAAGAACAATGGGCACGGGAACCTCAAGACATCCTTCCACAAGGTACCCACTCTGCAGAGTCCTCCTCAGATGCCCTCGCTGAGGAGGTAACTTGCAAGAGATTGTGCAAGAAGAAGCACATGGGTTCACCTAAAGAATCCCTCACGGAAGATACAGACTATGAAGAAGGGGAAGGGTCCCCATGGTCTCCCCCTGAGGATGTCTTCTTTGGAGACGTAATGGAGATCCTTGAGCAGCAGGGGGGGACTGGAAGTCCACCACCCCTTCCTCAGAGGAGTCTGTATTCTTGCAGGCTTTCTGTGCCTGGCCCTCTAGTTCCTGGGTGACCCTGCCTGCAGATGACCTGGTACAGCTCATAATGCAGCGCGCCTGGAAGAATCCAGATACCATTGAGCCTATCCCCAGGAGACCAGACAAAATTCTTTCTCCCCCAGCAGACGGTCCACACTGGTCCAAGGGCCTGCCAGTAGATGCTATGGTTGTGAAAGAGCTAGCCGAGGAGAGCTCTACTGTCCATCCCCCAAACAGGGAGTCTCAGGCCATAGACTTGGGAAGTGAGTGTTCTCTTCAGCGACCTTCTCCATTTGGTCCCTAAACTACCTGGCACACACCACCTGGCTTCAGAGAGATCTAATCTTAGAATTTTCAGAGACCGTTGAAGGAGCAGTCGCTGATGGGGTACATGACAAAGTTGCCTCCCAGCTTACCACCCTGGAATCTATTTCTAACTCCTTCATGCGGTTGATTTCTCATTCTACCGAGGGGGCAGCTAGAGCAGCGGGTGCAGTTGTTGTCATGCCTGGATGTGCCTATGTGATTTTGGGGATCTCTTTTAAGTCTTTCTTCCTGAATGCCTCCATAGAGGACTCTTCTCTCTCTGGTCCTAAGGCAAAAGACAGGTTAGCCAGGTGTGAAAAGGACGGTAAGACCTTGTCTGCAGTAGGCGTACATTTTTTCCACTCCCCAACGATCCTATTCCAGGAATCAGAGGAGTGGGAAAATGTGGTACAAGAAATCGCTTTCCACAACACACATGACAAGTTTTTCCCCAAGGCAGAGGGGGGAACTTAACCAGAAGACGCCACTTCAGAGGCAGAGGGCGTCCGCATAATCGGGGATCCAGAGATTCCTTCTCTGGACAACCCTATCAACGCTCCTAAAGAGTGGCCCGATTGCTTACCTCTGGAAGCAGTCGGGGGAAGGCTTTCTCTGCACCACCTTGCCTGGCAAATGATAACCACATATCTTTGGGTGCAGATGATGATTACCAGATGTTACCACATCCCTTTCGACATTTACACAAGTCAGTTGACTCGTATTCCTGATCTACCCAGTCAAAGGCAAGTAGTAACTCAAGAAATCCAAAAGCTGTTCCAAAAACAGGGTCATCCAAACAGTCCCACCAGACGAGATAGGAGCTGGATTCTACTCTAGGTTCTTTTTAGTGCCAAAAAATACAGGGGACTGGAGGCCAATTCTCGACCTCAGCATCCTAAATAAATTTGTCAAACGAAATTCTGGATGGTCACGGTTCAGTCTATACTTCCTTTTGTGGAGAAAGATGATAAGATGTGCTCAGTAGATCTTCAGGACGCATATTACCACATAAAAATGGACAAACACTCCAGAAAGTTCCTCTGCTTCTGGCTGGGAGCCAATCCCTAGTGCTGGCCTTTGGTCTCTCTACAGCCTCCAGAGTGTTCACCAAATGCATGGCAGTGGTAACAGCTCACTTGAGACTTTAAGGATTCCGGGTATTTCCGTACTTAGATGATTGTTTCCTCACCGCCCCAACGAAGCATCTACTGGTTTCAGCCACTCACTACACTTTACAACTACTGGAACACTTAGGAGTAACAGTAAACAAGGACAGATGCTACTTGACGACTCCTCAAAGAATAGAGTTCGTAGGAACAAATTTCGATACTCAAGCTTGCATAGTCTCCCTCCCATTCCACTGACTGGAAAGACTCAGCTCCATGTGATACTCTGTCAGAACAAAGCTCCGGCTTGGGCAAACCTTCAACTACTAGGGTCATTGGCAGTTTCGATAATAGTTCCTCTGACAAGACTACACATGATACTCCTACAGTTGCTTCTGCTAATGCAGTGGTCCCCTTTGACTCATCCCATGTCCTTTCAAATCAGGATAACAAATCAGTGCAAAAAAATTTAATTTGGTAGATGAAGCTAAAAGAGCATCTATGGAGTCGCCCTTTCTCCACCTCTCACCCCAGAGCCACAGTGACCACTTACGCCTCCTTCATTGGGGGGGGGGGGGCATTTCCAGAGAAGGACAGTCCAAGGCACTTGGTCACGTTGGAGGCCAACCTGCATATCGATGTTCTAGAACTGAGGGCAGTGCTTATAGCGTTGCAAGCGTTTCAACCTGTCCTCCCTTCAGGAATGATTGCCATCCAGTCCGACAACATGTCCATAGTCTGGTACATCAACAAACAAGGGGGAACTAAATCCTACCCATTGTGCCGAGAGACCAAGAGGATTTGGCAATGGCTTCCAACTGCTTTCTGTTAGCAATGCACATTCCTGGGGATTCCAACATGATTGCAGAGAAATTGAGCAGATGCATTCTCCTGCCTCACGAGTGGTCCTTTAATCTTGTCGCAGCAGAGATCTTCAGTCGCTGGGACCAGCCTTGCTGCGATCTGTTTGCGTCCCCTGCAAATCCCAAATTCCGCTGCTACTTTGCCCTAATTCCCCCACAGGGAAAGTCCCCGAGGGACGGTCTGGTGCACGATTGGCCCACAGGACTTCTTTATCCATACCCTCCCCTTCCTGTGATCCCACAATTTTTGAAGAAAGCGCTATGCTTGAAAAGCAAAGAAATCCTCATTGAACCCTACTGGCCCAGAAAAATTTGTTTTCCCTTCCTTTGGCTTCATCTAGTACATCAGCCTTGGATTCTGAATCTATCTCCAGAACTGCTGTTGCACCCACAGGGGTTGATTCATCCAAACATATCGAGCCTCAGGCTGACAGTTTGGCTCCTCCATTTCCAGTAATTGCCTGCCAGTTAAAGTAACCTCTGCTCCCCTGTATGTCGCATTCTTTTGGCTTCCCGTAAACCATCCGCCAGGAAACTTTATCTGAGTATGTGGAAAAGATTCATTTTTTGGTCTCTTAAAAATGAAATTGATCCTTTTTCAACCCCACTTTCTACAGTGCTAGATTACTTATCTAACCTTCTCCATTCAGAGGCTGCAGCATCAACTATTTGTGTACATTTGGCAGCAATCTCCAACTTTCATATTGGGTTAGAGGACTCTTCCTTAATTTCGCACTATCTCTGCAAAACTTTTTTGAAAGGAGTTACACACATTAGGCCCCCCTTCAAACCACCGAACAAGCCCTGGAATTTAACTTTAGTTTTTCAATCCTTGACTCGCCCTCTCATCGAATCGCCTGCCAACTGCGATCTAAAATTTTTATCCTGGAACACTTGTTCTTGGTGGCCATTACCGCAGCAAGACATATATCAGAGTTGCAAGCTTTGTCCACAAAACGTCCTTGCATAGTGTTTCACAAGGACAGTGTATCACTCCGGACTAACTCCTCCTTTTTACTTAGTTATTTCAGACTTTGCTATTAATCAAACCATAAACCTGCCAATTTTCTTTCCAACATTTTCTAACAAAGGAGAATATGCACTATATTTGCTTGACGTGAATAGACAATTGTGTTTTTATCTAGACAGAACCGAGTCATTACGAAAATCTGATCAGTTATTCTTGTCATTCTCAGGACCAAGATTGGGGAGACTGTTTCCAAAATTACCTTGTCTAAATGGTTGAGAGAATGTATTTGTTTCATTTACCGACAGAACAAAGCCTCATTGCTATCTAAAGTCGAAGCACATTCCACAAGATCAGTTGCAACGTCTGTTGCTTTCCATGCAAGAGCTTCTATGGATGACATTTGTGCAGCAGCAACATAAGTCTATCCCTCATACTTTTATCACTCATTACAAATTGGATATAGTCCCCAGGGGGAGAGCTTCCTTTGTTTCAATGGTACTCAGGAATATTCTTATAGGGCCTCCAAGGAAACAAAGTAGCTAGAGACTCTGTCCCATCAGTAAGGAATGAATGAAGATTAACATCATCAGGTAAAGAACTTATGTTCTTACTGTAACGTTCTGTGTTGTTTTTCATTCACTCATTACAACCCACCCACCATCCCCCTCCGAAAGACTCCTGGAGGTTCGGATATGGTCCTACCCTTTGATAAGAAAGTTACTCAGATAAAACCTCTGCTTTCTTTCTTTCCTTACTGAAAAACTCAATGTGAGGTAATATAGAGAGGGGCACTATGGGGTAAGACTTGGTTCAAAAGTTTTTTGGATGGTGCATGCTTGTTATAACAGCTGACTCGGTTCCGAGGATGGAACCAACACCCATCAGTAATGAATGAATGAAGATCAACAACACAGATGGAACCTTATGGTTAGAACATAATTTTTTTCCCCCTGCTGAAGCATCTTGTAAAAGATCTTCCCTGGCTCTTGGATATGAAACCAGACCTGCTTTCTCAACCATCCAGCCAGCTTCATCCTGATGATCTCAATCTCAAACACGCCACATGGTATCTCCAGTTCCTGTGATGGCCAGTAACATTTCTTTATTGCAGTCAGTGGTCTGTATTTTATCAGCTTCCAATTAACAATCCACTCATATGGTGTGTAAATTTTTTAAAAAATTCTACAGAAGAAGAGATTTGTGCAGTAGTCACTTGACTTGCCATGCATAGTTTCAACAAAAAATGCAAGCTGAACATAAGTCTAGATCTTCCTTTGGAGCTTCTGTCCTGAAGGATATCCTGTTAAAATGCTATACAAGAGAGAAGTTAGATTGAGATTCTTTCCCATCATTGTGATGCTGGGGGCCCAGCTAGCTGGAATTTTGTTAATAATTCTTTGTCATTTATGAATATTGTTATGATTTATACAGAACTGTATGTTATGTACTGAGTTTCAAGAATGTAACCACACATGTACCCTATTGGAAAAGAACAGAAATGTTTATAAACTATATACCTGTGCAAATGTATGTTTTAATAGTAGAAGCTGGAGCATACAGAGTTAACTTGCAAAACATGAAGAAAATAAGTTGGAATCAAAATATTTTATGATTGTGTTATCCCTGGGTTTCAGTGCAGCAAGCAGACACAATGTCTAGAGCTAGAAGTTTTTATATTCTCTTGAAATTAATTTTAATTACTAGGTTTAAAATGTAAAGTGTTTTATTGCTTCCTAGCATCTACACTTCTGAGAGATGTACTCAGACAGAGATGATAAAATTCTGTTATCTATTTTGGGGTGTGGCCTGTACAGTGTCACCAAATGGATATGCAAGTACTCTAAAAGCTTAACTATCTCTAAACAAAGCAGCCACAATTAAAATGTTGAAATATATTTAATAATAAATAATAAAAGAACAAAACAATACTCAATAACAAACACAGTCACTTCACAGCTCAGAATCACAGGAAATATTTTAAAACAACACTGCAGGACATTCTCAAATACAGACATCATCTAAACTAATCTTTACTATAAAGTGTACTCAAACAAGGAGTCTCGGGCGTTGGACAGATATGGAAAGTGCATTTATACCTCGGCTTCCATCGCACTGAGGTCATTACATTTTTTGGCACACTTTATACATTTGTAGAGAGATCTGGTTAAAGAACTTACCAACTCTCTTGACTCCATCTTACCTTGATAATTCCTCAATGAAGTTGATCTCTCATACTGCAGAAGGTACCTCAAGAGCAGCAGGTATAGGCATAGCCATTAGGAGACATGCCTGGATGAGGATGTTCATCGTGCATACAGCTGCAGTCATAACAGATGGGTTTTCCTGCCGTCAGGCGGGTCCTCGGTCAGCCGAATTCAAAAGTCTAGGTCCGGCGTCGGTTGTCGTCGCTTCCTCCCTGACGTCAGTGCGGCAGGGGTATAAAAGATCCAGCCGACACCATTTTCTTCAGTCTTTCTTGCCCGCGCGGTGCCCAAAGCAGAAGCAGTTCGCAAGTGCCGGTCGGCCAGCTCCTGAGATTACGAATATTTTTCAACCGAAGTCTTCTTGAAAGCTAAGTACCCCGTTGGGGAAACTTTTCTTGCCTCAGACTGATGTCAGACAAAGTTAATAATTGCATTTCTTGTGGGAAGCAAATACCGCATAAGGATTTTCATTCCCTCTGCATTCCTTGCCTTGGCCCAGACCATGACGTTTCGGCCTGTCGTTTTTGTGCTACATTCAACAGACGCACTATTAAGCGTCGGGCAGAGTTCGCCCAACACTATTTTGGCAAAAAATTTAATTGCATTATTTCGTCGGATAATCTGACTCCAGTTTTGAGTAAAAGATGCAAAGATAATGACCGGCATACGAGGTCCACGACTTCTACTGACACCACGCCAAAGCCGACTACAGGTGGTCCGGTTCTCAGTGAGGCGCCTACGCAGCCCCTGACTACAGATGACACTTCATTGGCGGTGTCTTCTGTGCCCGAGGTCGCAGGCTCTTCGGCCCACACCCCGACTACAGATACCGAAGCCACTATTGGCGGTGAAACTCAGAGTTTAGATAGACCTGCCACCTCTCAAGGTGTCTACAGGCCTTCCTCTTCTTTTTCCATCAAGGCTTTCATTAAGTCTAAATCAGCCATGCATACTAAAAGACAAGCTCCACAGGGCCCTTCTCAAGGCCCCATGCCTAAAAAGCAGATGCTCAAAATGGCTGAGGATTTGATTACTCTTATTAGGGGTTCTCAACCCCGGACAAAGACCCAGAGTGGAGGAAGAATCCTCCTCGGACCAGGCCTCCATTATTTCAGAACATTCTGAAGACCAGGAACATTCTTACTCCCCTTTTGAAGATTCTGATGCAGAGGAGTCCATTCCCTCTCCCCCCCCCCCCGAGGATTACTCTTTTGGGGAAACCTTACGTACCTTGAGGGAACACTTCCACTAGGAAGGCCAAGAGTACTCAGACTCCAAGAAAAGGCTTAGGGATTTCCTCTTGCTCCCTCAGCACAGGCCTCTGGCTATACCTCCTGTCTTAGACATTCTAGATGACGTGTATTTGGAGGCCTGCCTTAACCCAGATTCTTTACCTCCGGCTCCAGTCAAGCCTGACAGGTATTACCGGGTTCCTGACTCACACCAATTCCTATACAAAAGCCATGTGGCTGACCCAGAAACTATATCACAGGGTCCCAAGGGAATTAAGGCCTCCACTGCTAAAAATCCATTACCTTCAGAGAGAGATTCCAGAGCATTAGAGAGGTGGGGGAAAAAGGTTTACACCTCGGCCACCTTAACCATGAGGGCATTAAACTGTCAGTTCCATATGTTAAAGTACCAACAATTTCTGTTATCACAGTTGAGAAACAAAATGTCACAACCTGAACAGCCAGACTTGAAGGAGTTGCAGGATTTGATACATAGTGCAGAACAAGTGGGTAAACATACCTTGCAATGTGGTTTTGATGCTTTAGATGTCTCATGTAGAGCTGCTGTTGCAGGATCAGTCATACGTAGACATGCCTGGCTCAAAGAGCAAACCTTACCAGATCATGTCAAAGCTAAATTACTAGATGCCCCCTGATCCAAGCGGACAGCAAGCACATACTTATGAAACATCTGGCGTTTGTAATAATGTTGTTGAACTCTCTGGGATACAGAGTCAGCAAAAAGAAATCAAGGCTAATACCCTCTCAAACAATAATTTTCCTGGGTGCCAGCTTGGATACAAACACCCAGATGGCCTACCTCACGCCAGAGAAACAAGGGCAACTAACTCAATACTTCAGAAAACTGGCAACTTTCACCAGGCTGACTGCAAGGAAAATCCTGCAGGCTCTGGGATTCATGGCATCTTGCATCCTACTAATCCCATGTGCAAAGCTGCATATGAGGAAACTTCAATGGTACCTAAAAAACCTATGGTCTCAACACAGCCACAGTTTGGAAACAATAATACCACTAATTCCATGTCTTCAAAAGGAATTTCTGTGGTGGGCTCAAGCATGCCAAAGAAACATAGGTCTCCCATTCTGCAAGCCTCAAGCAAATCAAATCATCACAACAGATGCCTCAGACTACGCCTGGGGGGCGTACATGACAGATCGGTGCATTCAGGGCAAATGGTCCCAAAAAGAAAAGCACCTACACATCAATCAGAAGGAAATGCTAGCAGTAATAAATGCTATTATAGCTTTCAAAGACCTACTGCATCCAGGCCAGCTATTGATAAGGACGGACAACACCACAGTAATGTGGTACATAAACAAGCAGGGAGGTACCCATTCATACCCCCTATGCAGGCAAGCCATGTCTCTTTGGAACATGGCTCTGGAATTACAAATCGAACTTCAAGTACAGTACCTGCCAGGCAAGGAAAACACACTGGCAGACAACCTAAGCAGAAATATGACAGATCCACACGAATGGAAGTTGCATCCTCAAGTTTTCACAAAGATAACTCAAGCATGGAGAAGGCCAGACATAGATCTCTTTGCCTCCCACAGAAATCACCAATTGGCAAAATTCTGCTCAAGGACCTTTCATCCACAGGCCTGGAAAGTGGACGCACTCTCCTTCAGTTGGGCAACAATGACAGTTTATGCCTTTCCACCTCTCCCTCTGCTGCCCAAAGTTCTATTAAAAACCAGAGCAGACAGACCAAATGTGATTCTCATTGCTCCAGACTGGCCAAGACAACACTGGTACCCACTCCTGAAAAGCCTGACGCATTCCCCACCATGGATCCTGCCTCTAATGCCTCTTCAACTGACTCACCACAACTTCAAAACTCTTCACAGTCAGCTGAAAACACTCAATCTAGCCGCATGGAAGATTCCTTAAATTCACTACAGGCCCTACTCTCCAAGGAGGTGCTGCAGGATGTCATTTTGGAGGCCAGAAGACCTTCTACAAGAAAAGCCTACTCTGCAAAATGGAAACGGTTTTGTGCCTGGAATGAGAAAAAGGGTCAGAATCCTGGAATACTGAATTTACCCCAAATATTACAGTATCTAGCTGAGATGCTAAGCAATGGACTTTCATTCTCCTCCTCCAAAATCCATGCCTCAGCCATTTCTGCAGAATACAACACCGATCTTCCTTTATTCTCTCACCCCCTCTTATGACAGTTCCTCAGAGGGGCTAAGAATATAAAACCCCCAAGGAAACAACCAGTACCTGCTTGGGACCTCAATTTCATACTAGAAAAACTGACCTTGCCTCCTTTTGAGTCAGCTGCTTCAACAGAACTGCAATACTTGTCTTGGAAAACAGCCTTCCTCCTGGCAATCACTTCAGCTCGCAGGGTTTCGGAACTACAAGCCCTCATGGCTGTGCAGCCTTTCATCATTTTCCATCAGGACAGTTACCTTACGAACCAATCCGTCCTTTATGCCAAAGGTAGTATCCAGGGTAGCCTTGAATCAGGCTATCCACTTACCTACCTTTTACACTTATCCTCAAAACAAAGGGGGAAGACTACTACATTCCTTGGACATTCACAGACAGCTGCGTTATTATTTGGACAGAACAAAGCCTTTCAGAAAATCAGAGCAACTCTTTGTGGCCTATGCTGCAGGAGCTCAAGGGAAGCCTATTTCCAAACAGACAATTTCAAAGTGGATAGCCCACTGCATACGCTTATGTTACTCTTTCATGGTAAATCTGTACCTGCAGGCATCAGATCTCACTCCACAAGGGCCACAGCTATCTCTGCAGCTTTCCTCAGGGGGGTTCCTACCAAAGATATTTTGGAAGCAGCCACTTGGAGTTCCGTACATACCTTCTCCAAGCACTATCACCTACCATTATACTCCAAATCTAGAGCAGGCTTTGCCACTGCAGTCTTGCAGGGCATCCTGGCTCCTCCAAGTTCCACCTAGTGCCTACCACCCCATTTTTTAGCTTTGGGATTCTACCCATCTGTTATGACTGTAGCTGTATGCACGATGAACATAGTACAGTTTTGTACCTACCATAAATGTAGATGTTCGAGTGCTAATACAGCTGCAGTCCAGGTTTCCCTCCCTCCTTCCCCTCTTGGGACAGGCCTAACGGTTGACACCGGAACAACAGGAACCAAACCAAATAACGAAAAACAACAGGAACAAGTTCCACCAGGATTTATTAAAACAAGCAAATCTCTTTCTCTGACGTCTCGGCCAAAGCCTTCAAGGAGAATGAAACACTTACATAAAACAGCAGTTTATATATACCAGCAGAGTAGGTTAATTAAACAATTAATCAATTAAAACAACAATTCAACAGGCTAATACTCTCCAGTTGAGCTCTTCATTTAGCCCAAAAGGAAACATAGTTTTGAACTTTAAAATACATACAGCTTCTTTATGCACTAACACAGTTTTAACATCAGTATTGTTAAACATAGAGACACAAACTTGTTCTAAAACAGTTCCTTTTAAACCATCAATACATTTATTATGAGCTTCTAAAAAATGTTTTGCAATTGGGCTGTCTTCTTTCCCATTTTTGATGTCTCTTAAATGCTCTAACAATCTTACTTTAAAAGCCCTCTTCGTTTCACCAATGTAAAACTTGTTACAGGGGCATTGTAGAGCATAAATGACACCCACAGAATTACAACTAAATACACCCCGACTATCAAATTTAACCTTATTAATAAAGTTAAAGTTGGATGCAGTATGTTTGCAAACTTTACATTTCCCACAGGGAAAAGTCCCAACTTTAACAGGTTCCATATACATTCTTGGTAAGGGCATCATAATCTTGGATTTTACAAGAAAATTTTTTATATTCTTTCCCTTACGATAGGAAAACTTCATATTTACATCAAGCCATTGTTGAACATTCCTAAGGGAACTAAAATAGAGCCAAAATTGGCTAACAATGTCAAGAAAATGTTTAGTAAAACATCCATAAGTAGTAACAAAATAGATATTTTCCCTAGTAAGGTTTATATTATCATGTTTTATCCTACTACCAGTACTCTGATAAATAGATACTTCCTGTCTAGGTTTAATCCCTGTACACAATCTTACAAAACTTTTATTCAAAATGTTCTTACCATAACCTCGAGTAGAAAAAGATTCCACTAAGAGGCACATTTCTTTATGGAAGATATCAGATCTATTACATAACCTAAAAGTCCGTAACATTTCACCATACGGTAAAGCCTCAATTACATGAAGGGGATGCCCACTGTTACCATGTAAGTACTGACAAGTACCTTCAAATTTTTTGTTGGGTGAAGTTATAATGTTCTCTCCATCTGATATGTCTAATACTACATCCAAGAAGGGAATAATATGTCCAATATTTAAGCCATCAAATTGGATATGGTATTTATTGACATTAATTTTATTAAAAAATTCAATGATTTCATCTCTGTCACTATCCACCAAAAAAATTAAATCATCTACGTACCTAAAATAACAGATGACATTTTCTTGAAAAAATCTTTGTTTATAAATCACATTGGTTTCAAAAAAACCCATAAAAAGGTTTGCATACATGGGGGCAAATGAAGCCCCCATTGCTGTGCCTTGTAACTGATGGTATAACACATTATTAAACTCAAAAAAATTATGTGTTAAACAAAAATAAACCATTTCCATCACATATTCTGATGCAGGTGAATTTCCTAAGAAAAATCTTAAAGCTTCCAAGCCAAATTCATGTCTAATGCTTGTATACAAGCTTTTTACATCAATGCTGACCCATATCATATCCCGACTTATCTTAACATTTTTTACCTTGTTAAGAAAATCAAAAACATCACTTATATAAGAAGACAATTTAGTAACATGAGGGGACAAAAAATGGTGTAAAAAGACACCTAAATTGTGTAAAAAATACTCTGACCCTGATACTATAGGCCTACCAGGAGGTTTGTGCAAATTCTTATGAATTTTGGGCAGGCAATAAAATAACGCCATTTTGGAACCTCTCACTTGAAACTTTTTTCTAACATCTGACTGACAGAAATAACCTAATCTTAGTCCCTTATTAATCAACTCCATATATTCATCAACAGCTGTAAAAAAGATTTTAGGTTCTACAACCTCATAAGTGTGACTATCACAAAGGTGCTTCATACACATATCCAGATAATCAGAAAGACTCATGACTACCAGTTTATTACCCTTGTCAGAAGGCTTGAAAACAATATCATGCTTTTTACTTAATGTTAACAAAGCCTTCCATTCCTGACTAGACATATTATAAACTATATTGGACCTGTTGTTCATAAATTCTTTATATGCTGACTCAGAAAAATAATTCACCAGATTAACAAATTGACATACATCCCCATTCAAATTTTCAGGCATGAAAGTACTATGAGAAGGAACATTCGACGTGTCAAACATAAAATATGCATTATTATCATTTTCAGAAGCACATGAGTAGAAACTATCTGTAGAGCTTTCTAAGCTCTCATCGATCATATATACTACAGAACAATCATTCTTACTAAAAAAATATTTCAAGTGCAAATTCCTGGAAAAAGAAAACATATCCCTTTGAATGTCGTGCAAACGAGTAATCACTGTAGGGACAAACTTCAGTCCCTTATTTAGCACACACATTTCAGTATCATTAAAAATATAACTTGATAAATTAACTACATATTCAGCTGTATTAAGTATTACATCAGTATGGGGAACAGAACAAGAATTACCGCCTTCCCCGTTTAAACCCCCTTTGTCCAAAACGCTGCCCACCTTGGTTTGCAGACTGATCCCAAGTCCGTTTTTGTCCCTGGGCTGGAGGAATCGTGGAAGAAGAGGAGTTTCCCCGGAAGGTATGACAGAATCTGTCCCTTTGCTCAGCTGCTGGAAGTCCAGGAAAGTCGCCATCGTTCCAGTCTTCCTCATGCGACGTATAGCCTCCTTCTGAGGCCGATGAATTGAACGCTTGATTCCCAGCGTCATCTGGGTAAAACCTAACCTGTTTGCGGCGTTTGGAGCGTTCAGTCCTAGATAAGAAAGCTTTATTGGATTCATAATCACGAATGTCCTGCAAAAGTTTCCCTTTCTTTCTATTAACCAGGGTTACTTCATACTCTTTTAATTTACCGTTGGTTTGTTTAAGGAAGTCATCAAAAACAGCCAACGTAACTGCATTAGTCAAATCAGTACACAGTTTTTTAATACCAGAACACAATTCCTTATGTTTTAGTTGATCACGTTCTATAAGTATCTGGAGCCATTCGCTCACACATTTGTGGGCAGCATGTACCCACCTTTTGTGGAAAGAAATATCTGTATCCACACTTAAATCAAATGGATTAGAGGGATCTTTGAATACTCTCAGACCTCTAGGAGTAGTATCTGTCTCATATTTTTGTAGCCCACAGATATTATAGTGTACCGAAGTTTCCTTCCACATCAATTTCTCCAGTTCATCAAATAATGTTTTATGTTCTGTATTAACTGTTAACGCAATTTTTCTACCCACACCAGAAAAGGGATTAATGGGTCTCAAACGTCTGTCCTCTTCCCATTTTTCCCAAATACTGGTGGCTTCATTAAAAACTCTTTGTGGAGCTTGTCTCTCACCTCTGTCAGATTGGTTAGAAGCAGTAGAGGAATTCACCAGGAAATTGTCCAGGGACATTTGACTTCCCTCCATATTATCTCTAAAAATCCGAGGTAGATGGAACTGTGGATCAGTAGGCATGAAACTGGAACAACAGGAACCAAACCAAATAACGAAAAACAACAGGAACAAGTTCCACCAGGATTTATTAAAACAAGCAAATCTCTTTCTCTGACGTCTCGGCCAAAGCCTTCAAGGAGAATGAAACACTTACATAAAACAGCAGTTTATATATACCAGCAGAGTAGGTTAATTAAACAATTAATCAATTAAAACAACAATTCAACAGGCTAATACTCTCCAGTTGAGCTCTTCATTTAGCCCAAAAGGAAACATAGTTTTGAACTTTAAAATACATACAGCTTCTTTATGCACTAACACAGTTTTAACATCAGTATAGTTAAACATAGAGACACAAACTTGTTCTAAAACAGTTCCTTTTAAACCATCAATACATTTATTATGAGCTTCTAAAAAATGTTTTGCAACTGGGCTGTCTTCTTTCCCATTTTTGATGTCTCTTAAATGCTCTAACAATCTTACTTTAAAAGCCCTCTTCGTTTCACCAATGTAAAACTTGTTACAGGGGCATTGTAGAGCATAAATGACACCCACAGAATTACAACTAAATACACCCCGACTATCAAATTTAACCTTATTAATAAAGTTAAAGTTGGATACAATATGTTTGCAAACTTTACATTTCCCACAGGGAAAAGTCCCAACTTTAACAGGTTCCATATACATTCTTGGTAAGGGCATCATAATCTTGGATTTTACAAGAAAATTTTTTATATTCTTTCCCTTACGATAGGAAAACTTCATATTTACATCAAGCCATTGTTGAACATTCCTAAGGGAACTAAAATAGAGCCAAAATTGGCTAACAATGTCAAGAAAATGTTTAGTAAAACATCCATAAGTAGTAACAAAATAGATATTTTCCCTAGTAAGGTTTATATTATCATGTTTTATCCTACTACCAGTACTCTGATAAATAGATACTTCCTGTCTAGGTTTAATCCCTGTACACAATCTTACAAAACTTTTATTCAAAATGTTCTTACCATAACCTCGAGTAGAAAAAGATTCCACTAAGAGGCATATTTCTTTATGGAAGATATCAGATCTATTACATAACCTAAAAGTCCGTAACATTTCACCATACGGTAAAGCCTCAATTACATGAAGGGGATGCCCACTGTTACCATGTAAGTACTGACAAGTACCTTCAAATTTTTTGTTGGGTGAAGTTATAATGTTCTCTCCATCTGATATGTCTAATACTACATCCAAGAAGGGACACCTCCTCATACAACCTGATTAGGGTATTCTTTTATGGTGTATTTGCTTGCAACTACTGTTTTCTGATTATATTGCATTGCATTATTACATCATTTTATGTATTGCCTTCCTTCTGGGGGCACTTGACATCTGGGGCAAGAAAAACTGAAGAAAATGGCGTCGGCTGGATCTTTTATACCCCTGCCGTACTGACGTCAGGGAAGACGCGACGACAACAGTCGCCGGACCTAGACTTTGGAATTCGGCCGACCGAGGACCCGCCTGACGGCAGGAAAACCCATCTGTTATGACTGCAGCTGTATTAGCACTTGAACATCTACATTTATGGTAGGTACAAAACTGTACTTTTTGCAGACCCCTTCAAGGCATCCGTCATTAATACCCCATTTGATGGTTCATCCTTATTTGGACCATCTGTGAAGGAATGACTTACCAGCAGATAGCAAAAAAGAAAGACCTTGTCTGCCATGACGATCAAGTTTCCATCCCTCAGAGGACCTTCTCAAGGGATCAGCGAGGTGGGAAGAAAACATGGTTCAGGAAAGCTCAAGGTCCTTTTCAGGATCCACATGGGATCACTTCCCCCAGAGGCTGAGGGAGAGGTTTTAGTGGTAGGCACTGCCCCAGAGGCAGAAGGGGTCTGCAAAATTAGGGCTTCAGGGAACTGTTTTCTGATGAGTCCTATCAGCACCCCTGAAGCGCTGCCCATCTGTCTGTCTCTGGAAGCAGTCTGTGGTCATCTATCTCTGCACCTAGATGCTGGACAAACATAATAAACAATGCCTGGGTGTGAAAGATACTATCCAGCAGTTACTACATTCCCTTTTCCCCTTTACCTCTAAGTCCCAGGAGAAAATTCCCTGACGTGCCACCCAAGAGGTTTAAAAACTTCTGGAAAAATGAGTCATCCAATTTCAAAAAGGAGCCAGTTTTTCTACTATGAAACTACATCTAGCTACCATTTAAAATTTTCGTACGGGTGAGGGGGCTTCTCTTTCTTCATCAAGATTGTGTAACGCTTTTATGAAGTGTATATATTTGCTCAGGCCTCCAATAAAGGATTCTTCAACACCGTGGGATTTGACTATTGTTCTTCAGGGCCTTACACAGAAGTCCTTTGAACCAGCTATCAGTTGTGACTTGAAATATCTTTCCTGGAAAACTTTCTGGTGACCATTACTTCAGCTAAGCGAGTATCCAAACTTCAGGCCCTTTCAGCCTAATCTCCTCGCATCATTTTCCACAAGGGACAGTGTGTCCCTATGAACTAATCCTTACTTTATGCCTAAGGTTGCCACAGAAGCAAATATTAATAAATCAGTTCAGTTGCCAGTTTTCTTCCCAAATTTCTTTAATAAAGGGAGAGTACATGTTGCACCTTCTTGATGTTCATAGACAGTTGCGTCTCTACCTCCGTCGAACAAAAAAAAAACATAGAAGATCCAGTCAGTTGTTTGTTTCCTGTGCTCCATATTGTTTGAGTCAAGCAGTTTCCAAAATCACCTTGGCTAATTGAATTATAAGCTGTATTTCTTTTATTTACTTCCAGAAGTATATTGAATTGCCTCAACTTCAAAAAGCCCATTCTACAGAGCTATGGCTACTTCATCTGCTTTTTTGTCTAGATCCTCAATTGATGAAATTTGAGCTGCAGCCACTTGGGCTAAGTCGCATACCTTTTTGTCTCGCAACAAATTGGACATTGACTCCAGAAGTAGGGCTTCTTTTGGTTCAACAGTGTTTTGGCATATCCTTCTTTGAGGTCCACCCAGAAGTTACGAAGCTGGGAACTCTGACCCAGCAGTGAGGAAGAATGAAAAGGACAACATCAGGTGTAGGAGTTATGTACTTACCATAACTTTGTCAAATCTGTCCCCAAGCCTGGTCTTCATGGAAGTTAGCTAGAGGTGTTTTTTTTTTTTTTTTACAGAACCCATCGGTTCCTGGTTTGAGTTTAAAATGGTTTGTTCTGTTCTTCTAATTTTCTGTATTGGGGCAGCAAACTTGATCTGAGGGGTTAGAGAAGGTATGATGCATTGTGGGAGAAGGAGGAGCTTGAGACTGATCATAAGTCTTGGCAATGTGGCCGAGTCAGATCTGATGTCTGATCAGAGACCCAGCAAAGAGGAAGAATGAAAATGAACAACACATATACCAAATTATGGTAAGTATATAACTCCTACATGCACATCTGTGACAAATGATTGTATAAAAAGCACATTACACAGAACCTTATCAAGAAGAATGTAATGAAAAAGAAATCAATGGGGAGTACACTTAAAAAAAAAAAAAAAAAAAAAAAAAAAACTTTTTTTTTTTTTTTTTTTTTGCAAGGGGGTGGTCAAGTCCACTCACATTCCTTGCAACTTTACCAACTGCAAGATAGCACAATAGTTTGCATTTAACCATGGTGGTATGTAGGTCTGTTAGTTTTTCTTTTTTTCTAGCAACTCCCTCAACTCCAATAAGGGTCCATGCACATTTTTGGTAGAGTGCTTCTCGCCAAAGGTAAAACTTTATGTACATATGTTTTGTTGACTGGCTTGTGACCACTTTGTGAGTATGGGTTGCGTTACCCCTGTATCAACATGTTTCCAGCTGATGTCCTTGGTACGATGATGTATCTTTGTATTTCTCTGGAAATGTCTGATTGCTGTTGAAGTTCTTGCTAGATGACATATGTTCAGTTGTGGATAATTCGCTTACATTGTGAATACTGTTAGTAGCTGCATTATAATTTAAATATGTACTGATGCTTGTCCTAGTATTTACTGTTTTAAGTCCCCATTTTTGAGATATCCTGCATGAAAAGATATCATGACTGGCTGGCTGGAATACCCAGAGCTTTACCTTCCCTCAGGTCTTCAACCAAGACCATCCTCCCATGACACAGGGTCATTGGTAATGCAAGTGGTGCATTGACTGATGCCATCTTCAGGTCATTTTTGTCTTGCAGTATTGCATAGCTGTATGTTCCGCAGAACTATCAGTAGGCCTGCTTCCCAGGTGTCAGGTAACTATCCCGTAATGGGTTTCTTTTATATATTTTGATGTCGCTGATCCAACTAGAATCAGTGTCAGGCAATAGTTATGCTTTAGAAGTTTTTGTGATTATGGAAAAATTATATTGTGTATGGGGAGCAAATTTGCCACCTTCCACAATGACTATTTATTTTTCCTTTATGTGGATTCCTCTGTGCAGTTTGCTTGTTTCACTCAGAGAACCATCTGAAGAAGGTGTTGGTGTGCCCAGGGATTCACAGCCAAAAAAGTGCATATGCTTGGTTCCATATTGCCATGGTGACGGTTAATGCTTCTAGGAACCTTCCACTAAAAAGAAAGCATTCCTGTAAGACAGGAAGAGGTGTGTTGAGTCCTAAGTTGTCCCTTTGGACATCTCTGACTTCTCAGGGTCTAGTGATGCAGGGCAAATAGTGGCACTTACCTAGGTATTAATTTCAATGCAAGCCACTACACTATCTGCTTATGGCACGTCATCTCAGGCATGTGTTTGCAGTGCTTCCTTAGACTGAAGGCCCTTTGGTTTCAGAGATTTATATCCTTATTACTGAAAAGTAAGTGGAAGACCCAGAGTTCACAAGAAGGTACTGGGAGAGTGGATTGATGAGGTCTTGGTCCCCCCATCCCTTCATCCAAAACCTCCAAGGTGGCTGACCCTGAATCCACAAGTCACAAGATGTGGAGAACTGAACAAGTTTCTCCTAGGTCTGACAATACTTCAGCCCACTGCACCCTTTCAGGATTCCACTGATTCACTAGTTGAACTAGCTGAAGTTTTTATATCTGTTTTGAAACATAAATGGCCAGATCTGAAAGTACTACAGGTGTCTGAAAACAAGGTTAGAATCTCCACCCGAGTGTTCGGACTTCCACGATTACAAGGTAGATGATCTGGCTTGTATCGACCAAATCCCTTGTGCTGAAGCTTATGAACTGTCCACAGAAGACATGCTTTCTTCTGTTTCCCCCACCAGAGGATTTCAGCTTTGAAGTCGCCTTTCATAGAGTGAATATATATTTTTTTCCTTTTTAATGGGAGGCAAAGGATTATTTAGTGACAGAGCTTACACAAACCTGCCTGAGTTTGAACACTAGCTGGTCCTGCAGTGTGCTAGGTGTCTTGGAGCATGTTTTTAAAAATACATCCATGGAGCCTAACCCCCGCCCACCCTATCTAGGGGAAACCTGACTGTTTTTTTTATATGGAAAATGATTCCCACAAGTTTTCATAAAACTCCTTTGGCTGATCCATCTATGGTGTCCCTGGATTCCAACAAGGGATCAGCCTCTTCTTCATCCGGGTACCCTATTCCCCTTGATATAGAGACTAGAATAGGTTTATAGGTGTTTATTAGGCTAACTATGACAAGGGCCTTTTTAAGCCTAGCCATGCATCCCAAATGTCTGACAAGTTCTGATGCCCTTAATAAGTGGAAGCATTGGCCTGGGAGATGAACCATTTGCAAGTTACCTGTGTCCATTAGAGACAAAAGTGCCAAACCAGCGATGAATTTCCAGATGTTCTTTTGTTTCACTGTTGCAGTCATCACATGTGGGTTATCTGCTTGCAGTAGCCCTCAGTCGGCCTGATTATCAAAGTCTTGGGTCCTGCATCGGATGCTCTCTCATCTTCCATGATGTCAGGTAGTCAGGGCTATAAAGCATGCAGCCAACACCATTACATCAGTCTTTCTTGCCGTGCTGTGCACGAAGCAGAAGCAGTTCGCAAGTGCCGGTTGGCCGACTCCTGAAATTTTGTTTTTGAGTTTCAGAACTGAAGTCTTCAACTAAGCTAAGTACCCCATTGGGGAACCTTTTTCTTGCTCTAAACCAATGTCAGTAAAAGTTAACAATTGTATTTCTTGTGGAAAGCAAATACCTCATAAAGATTTTCATTCATACTGCATCCGTTGCTTAGGCCCAGACCACAATGTACCTCGCTGTCAGTTTTGTGCCTTATTCAAACTTTGAACTGTTCGTCGTTGGTTTATTTATGCTTCTCAATATTTTGGTACTCTGTTCAGTTATCCAGAAATGGCTTCAGTAAGCCACCCAACTACCGACATTCCAAAAAAACGCAAAGATAAAGACAGAGACAGACCGCATAGGTCTGAAGCTGCCAACGCTTCTCCTAAGCTAGTCGCCAGTTCGCCGGTACTCAGGCGCTTTTACAGTCCCTGATACCCGCTACTTCAGATTCGCAGCCCTCTACTGAGACCCATTCAGAGTCCGGTATGCCGTGAGATGCTTCTTCGACTGTGGAACCTGCGGATGTCTCTATCTTGGATGGGTCCGGAGCCGCTGTGCAGGCACCGGCTTCTGAGGGTGTATTCAGGCCTACTGACTTGCATATTAAACCGATGCCATCTTCTTCCTCGAGGCCTAAAGCTCGATCCATGCCTAGAAAACTGATGCCTAGACCGCATGTTCAGGCCCCTATGCCTAAAAAAAACAAATGATAAGAATGGCTGCAGACCTTATTATTCTAATTAGGGGAAGCCACCCTTCCCCCTCTAAGGGACCTAGGACTGATATTCCTTCTGATTCTTTTGATCAGGAATCTGAAATTTCTGTTTCCTCTGATGACCAGGATTTACCCTTATCTACCTATGAGGATTCTGATGCAGAGGACTCCATTCCCTCTGCTTCCCCTCCAGAGGATTTCTCTTTTGGTGAAACCTTGCATACTCTTAGGGAGCATTTTCGTTGACACAGCCAGGATTACTCTGACTCCAAAAACAGGCTTAGGGATTTCTTGCTCCTGCCCCAACACAGGCCTTTGGCCATCTCTCCTGTACTGGACATTGTTGATGGTGCCTTCTCGGAATCTAGCCTGGCCCCTGACTCTCTACCTCCTACTCCCAGAAAACCTGATAGATATTAAAGGGTTCCTGACTATTATAAGTTCCTCTTTAAAAATTCTACTGCGGACCCTGAGACTATTTCACAGGGACCCAAGGGCATTAAGGCTACTACTGCCAAAAATCTTATTCCCCTCTGATAGAGATTCCATGGCGCTGGATAGAAGGGGTAAGAAGGTTTGCAGTTCTGCAACCTTGGCTATTAGGGGCTTAAATTGCCAGTTTCTTATATTAAAGTATCAGCAGCATGTTATTGGACTACTTAAACAGAAAATTATGTTGATTCCTGACTGTGCTGAAAATAAAGATTTACAGGATTTAATGCATTCTGCTGAACAAGTTGGAAAACATACTTTGCAATGTGGTTTTGATTCTTTAGAGGCATCTTGCAGAGCTGTTATCAGTGGGTCTGTACTTAAAAGGCATGCTTGGCTTAAGGAGCAATATTTGCCAGATCATGTTAAAGCTAAATTGCTAGATGCTCCCTTAAACCAAGATAGCCTGTTAGGCAACAAAGCAGAAGTAGTACTTAAAAAGATGGAGGAAAAAGCTAAATCTATGCAAACTGTTAGATTTCCTGCAAGTGCAGCCTCCCAGATTTAGTAGGCATTGGCCCTCTAAGAATTGGTCCTCTTGCCTGTTCCAGGCCTTCTCAGTCCAAACACAGAACCAGCAGAACACCCAGGCTTCAGTCCCAAGGTACTCACAGGACTAAGCAGTGGGGGGCTCCCACTTCCAAAGCAGGAAGTAGTAAGACTCCCCCTATGGTAAACTGTCTCAGTGAATTAACTTTAAACCTTCCAAGCCCTGCACAACTGACTGTTCCTTTAGGGGGAAAGATTGCCCTGCAGGCACAAAATTGGGAATTCATTACCCAAGACAAATGGGTTTTAAATATAGTAAGGATACAGATTCTACTTCCACTCCTTACCAACCCCAAACGGTTGGCCAAATCTACCCCCAAACCAGTGGGCAGAGGCTCAAAAGCAAGTTCTCTCTCTCTTAAGCATCAGGGCTATTCAGCCTGTCCCAGAAGAAAAATGGGGACAAGGTTTATACTCAAGACTTTTTCTGGTACCCAGAAAAGACAAACCTGGCGTCCTATCCTGGACCTCTCTATACCAAACACATTTTAGTGATCTCAAAATTCAAGATGCTAACTCTTCATCAGCTGCTTTGTATGCTAGGCAAAGATGCCTGGTTGGCAACACTGGATTTAAAGGAAGCCTACCTGCACATCCCAATAAGGGAATCTTGCAGAAGATACCTACGCTTCAAAGCAGACTACATGCACTTTGAGTTCTCTGCACTGCCCTTTGGCTTATCTACTGTGCCCAGGGTATTCACAAAGTGCCTAGCTCCAGTCTTTGCATTTTGCAGGCAAAGAAATATTCATATATACCCATACCTGGATGATTGGCTAATTCAGGCAGAAAGCCAGGATGTACTATTAAATCATCTGGCATTTGTAAGGAAATTGTTAATTTCTCTGGGGTACACCATAAACGAAAAGAAATCACATCTTGTACCCTGCCAACAAATTGTATTCCTGGGAGCGAGCTTGAACACAACTTCCCAGATGGGCCTACCTTACACCAGAGAAACAAGTTCATTTGACAGCCTACTTCAAACTACCGGCCGCAAATACCTAGCTGTCTGCAAGGAAAATACTGCAAGCCCTGGGGTTCATGGCCTCCTGCATTCTACTAATTCCATATGCAAGACTGCATATGAGGAAACTACAATGGTATCTAAAAAGCCTATGGTGTCAACATTCTCAGGATCTAGAATCAGTGATTCCTATCATACCTTGTCTACAGATAGAGTTCCTTTGGTGGACAGAGGCCTGCCACCAAAACAAGGGACTGCCATTCACTCTACCCCCTGCCGCCCAAACCCTAACAACAGATGCATCAGACTATGCATGGAGGGCTTACTTGGCAGGGAAGTGCATTCAGGGCAAATGGAACCCAAGTCAAATGCACCTGCATATCAATCAGAAAGAAATGTTAGCTGTGCAGAATGCTCTGACAGCCTTCAAGGACCACATTCTTCCAGGACAATTATTGGTAAAGACTGACAGCACCACTGTTATGTGGTACATAAACACGCAGGGAGGAACCCACTCATATCCTCTCTGCAGGCTAGCCATAGCTCTGTGGAACACAGCCTTGAGCTACCAAGTGCACGCACAGGTTCAATTCCTGCCAAGAAAGCTAAATACACTGGCAGACGACCTAAGCAGAAATCTCATGGACCCACACAAGTGGAAACTAGAACCAAAGATATTCAGCATGTTAAGAAACAAATTGGGGAGCCCAGAGATAGACCTGTTTGCCTCCCCCCAGAACTACCAATTGGACAAATTCTGCACAAGGACCCCCCCCACAAACAAGCTTGGAAAGTGGATGCCCTGTCCTTCACCTGGAAAAACCTGCCAGTTTATGCCTTTCCCCTTCTGCCTCTCCTCTCCAAGGTACTACTAAAGATCAAACAGGACAAACCAAGGACAATACTGATTGCACCAGACTGGCCACGCCAACACTGGTACCCCCTCTTGCGCATTGTGTCATTGCTGGCACCATGGCACCTGCCTCAGACTCCTGCCCTGCTGTCCCAGCAGGAGGGTCAGATTCTGCACCCACAGCTTCAAACCCTGAACCTGGCAGCCTGGCTCATTACCTGATCTCTCTGTTACCATCCCTCAGTAAGCAAGTGATGGATGTCATTCTGGAGGCAAGGAGGCCTAGTACTAGAAAATCCTATGCTGAAAAATGGAAACGATTCTGTTCCTGGAGCCAATCTCAGGGGATGGGCACAGCAGCGCCCAATTTACCTCAGATTCTTCAATACTTAACTGGGATGATGAGATGCTTCACAAGGGCCTTTCCTTTTCCTCAATCAAAATTCATGCCTTAGCCATTTCAGCTCATTACAATACAGAACCATCCCTCTCCCCTCATCCACTGCTGAAGCAGTTCCTCAGAGAGGCGAAAAACTTAAGGCCAACCAGGAGAGCCCCTACTCCAGCCTGGGACCTTAACTTTGCACTGGAAAAGCTCACTTTACCTCCCTTTGAGCCAGCTGCAAATGCAGAGTTGAAATTCCTTTCTTGGAAAACAGCCTTCCTTCCTTCCAGCCTTCACTTCAGCAAGAAGAGTATCTGAATTACAAGCTCTCATGGCAGTGGAGCCTTTCATTATCTTTCATGCGGACAGGGTGTCCCTCAGGACCAATCCCTCCGTCATGCCCAAGGTGGTATCCAGTGTGGCCCTTAATCAGTCCATTCATTTACCAACCTTCTTTTCTAATCCACAGAACTAAGGGGAACGAATATTGCACTCCTTGGACATGCACAGACAACTTAGATTTTACTTGGACAGGACTAAACATCTCAGGAAATCTGAACATCTGCTAGTTGCATTTGCTGCAGGGGCAGAGGGGAAGGCCATTTTAAAGCAAACCATTTCTAAGTGGATAGGCCACTGCATTCATTTCTGCTATAAGCACCATGGAAAAACCTACACCACAGGGGGATAAGACCACATTCAACCAGGGCTGCATTTACCTATGCAGCCTTTCTCAGAGGTGTCCCTACCAGGGACATCCTAGAAGATGCTACCTGGAGTTCAGTACATACCTTCACCAAGCATTACCACTTGCCAATTTGTTCTAAATCCAGAGCTGGCTTTGCCACTGCAGTCTTGCAGGGCCTTATGGCTGGTCCTAATGCTGTCTAATTATCTCCTCCCATCCTTAGCTTTGGGAATCTACCCAGATCTGATGAATGCAGCAGTGAAACACTAAGAACATAGTACATTTGTTTACACTTACCATAAATGTAGATGTTCGAGTGTATTCACTGTTGGAGTCCTGGTTACCTTCCCTCCAGCCCCCTGACTTCTATTGACTATACCTCTATTCTTGTTTACTATGCTTAAAGCTTTTTGGTACATTTGCTTTTTTGTTGGAGGTGTAACCGTGTATATGATTGCTTCCCATTATGGGAGCACCTGATATCTGGGGCAAGAAAAACAGATGTAATGGCGTCGGCTGCATGCTTTATACCCCTGAGTACCTGACGTCATGGAAGATGAAAGAACATCCGACGCAGAACCCAAGACTTTGATAATCAGGCAGACTGAGGGTTACTGCAAGCAGATAACCCAAATGGGATGACTGCAACAGAGTGAATACATTCAAACATCTACATTTATGGTAAGTGAACTGTACTTTTCCCATCCAGTTGTCCAAGTTGCACGTGAATTGGGTTAGGGAGGAACTCTGTTTCACAGTGAATGTTCAACAGATTTGGGAAAAAGCTGCATACTTGTTACTGTCTCATTCAGAAACTTGAACTGCAAATCTCAACGACTGTCCTACTAGCACTCCCTTTTGGAAAGATGAGTTCTAAAGCACAGGGGATAAAAAACCTGTAGCAAGAGGGGCTTTCATGATCTCTCATTTTAACTTGCTGAACAGTCCAAGAAATGAGGTTGCAGTAGATGTGTAATGCCAGGGCAGCAGCTTCATGGTCTGTTATACTGTGACATGTTTTGTTGAGGGCACTGCCCCTTCCAGATTGTTTAAAAATAGTGCTTCTCAGTGCACCTCTGGATAAGGACCTCCTCTTAGACCCCACTCCTGCTCATGATGTTGTCAAGAAAATGATGGGAAAAGGCATTGCTATGTAGTATGTTAGGCAACTTTTGTAGGCCCAAGTCCTAAATTCAGTAGGAATTGTCCAGCCAAAACATAATCTTTATACCCTAAGCAAGATAGTGACAGGCCTGGCAAAAGGAAAAAAGGCAGGTACAAAAGGGAATGGTAAGCAAGACCTAAATGTAATCCCTAGGGCCTTTATGACTAAGACCCCTAGAGGGATCAACCATGACTTAGGTTGCCACCTTCCACCCCAGTCTAACCCCCTTCACAGATGGCCCTTTGCTGTTTAGTGGAAGTTAGAGTATACTTAGTCTTATTTGTAGGAAGCTGAGAAAGCATCACCCAAGATAACTGGGTACTAAATATTCTAAGAAAAGTTTACAAATTACAGTTCAAAAAGATACCGAAGTGCAGAGGCATCCCAGCAGTCCCAAATGATTAAGCAGGCCTCATCCTTGCAGTTTTAAAGGAAAACGCCACCCTAGAATTAAAAAATCTGGGTTTTTTTTTTTTGGTTTTTTTTAAATAGTTTCATTATATTTTTCTGGGTGCAAGTTGCAGAAATTGCTTGATTATTTAGGTTTGTTTTATTACTAGTGACAATTAATTTAACCCTTACTATATCTACATGACAGGGGAAGCTTGGGTTGAAAAGCATAAGTACTTTTTATTTCAGAATTATGGCCATTAATCACTGGCAGAGGAAAAAACAAACATTGTCTAAATGTCTGAACTTTAGGAAAATCAGGAATGCACATCTTATCAGTTGTAATGGAAAAAAAAGTGTATGGTAAAACAAAAAAAGTGCAAAAAGTAACACAAACTTGTGTCCATTAAGGGAGTAATGGACCAGTCACTGCTCAACCCCATTTTCTGCCCCCCCCCCCATATCTGCTGTAACAGGATAAAATTAATAAAGCCAAGACTTTTATCATTAATCCTTGTGGCATTACCACAGGGCGGGGATGAGGGTAGCAAATTCACAAACAACCACTTATAATAAGATTTTATTGCTCAAGTTTTAAATGTCTGACTTGATCAGAGAGACAAGTGGAGAACCGCAGCAGGTATGTTTTAAGACCAGGAATAACAACCTTCCAGTAGGTAAGAGAGTTTGGGGCTTTAAGGCTGTAGACTTGCGTTAAAAAGAAATGCACTGATGCATTTCAGTAATATAAATATTAATATGTATACCACAGTCCATATTAACTGTTTGATGTTATACTTTGCCCATGTAAAAGTCGGCGCAGAGTCCTGAGTACAGTGTTAACAGTAGTACTTAAGATTACATCAAATTTTCCAGTTATTTCCTCTAATGTCTTTAAGTAACCCAAGAATGTTGCAAGTAGTTCAAAATTGCCAAGTCAAGGTTAAAACTTATCTTCCTTGAACTGTTCCCTTATTAGACCCCTTCTGCAGTACTCTCAAGTTCTTATACTATATGTTACTGCTTTGTTTCTTTTAATTGCATGAAAGAATAGTTTTCTTTTCTAGAGGTAGTTATGCAGAAAATGAGCACCACACCTACAGAACAGAAGAACTTCACAGAGAATTGACACCTGTACTGCTATGCAGTAACAGTTTGTTCATTCTGAAATATACAAAGCAGTCTAACTCATTTCACTAAGCTGCAACACTTCAAAAAGTGCACTGCCTGTATCTGCAGAAGACAGAACTTCCCCTGAACTTGACCAGTGCTACCCATATCAATGTGTTCCATGCATAAGCACAGATACAAACACTGATAGTGGAGTACATCTGCATACCTAATCCCAGGTCATAGTTTGACAAAAGGGGCAGTTTGCATTGCTGTCAGTTACTCATTAAGGTGTTCACCATTTTTTTTTTTTTAGTTAACATTTGTTTACCGGGAAATTCCGACTTGGAGCAAAGCCAGTTTTCAGCGGAGGCCTGGGGGAAAACGCTCCAGGTGTTTGTCTTTGTATCATGTGAGGAAAGCAGAGTACCTTGAGAAAACCCACACGAACACAGGGAGGACATGCAGACTCCACACAGAAGGCACTCCAGCCGAGAATCAAACCGGAAAACCTCTTGCTGAGAGGCAACGCTACCGCTGCACTGCTACACTATCCAATGTTGTGGATATATTTCCGAGAGTTGTATCTAAATGTACTGACTTTTGCCTTTGAGTACAATGAAGCAACTTTACTAAATGTCACAGTTTGCAACCCCCATAACAGTACAACCCATCACCTCTCCAAATTCCCCCATATAAATTCCCAGGATGATATGATTGGTGTTTTATAACCTTACAACCTTACAAACCATACAACTGGCCAGTCACAGAAACCACCTTGCACAGTAGTAACCATTAACAATACACAGTTGATTTTGCAAATCATTTTGGTGACAAACATGAAAATGGTTTGACAATACCATGTTTGTTACAAAGGGATGGAACTATTGGCAGTCATCCCCAACAGTATAATTATGATGCCATGCTCGGGCCAAATTTCCAACTTTTTCTGTCTCCAGCACTACACCCAGTATAGGTGAATTTAGGAAAAATATAGAGACTCTGCAGAACTCAGCCCAGTGAAACTTACACACATGCATGCGCCAAGACTGCATTAATGTACTTCTGGCTCACCACCTCTGAAAGGCACACATACTGCAGTGGTTTGTGCTTTCTAAAGCTTTTCTCACATTCAGCTAGCTACAGTTTAGTTTACCCTCTCCATAACCCTAATCTTAACTTTTACTACACAGAAGACCCCCCCTCCTCAAGCTGTGACTACATTTCTTCCACAAACTTTCAAACTACTCCGTGGGACAAGATAGTATTGAATACTTTAACAAACCTGCAGTATTCTCCCTCCAGAAAATCCAAAAGACTTGTGTCATGTGGAAATGCTACTTCTGATTCCATTCTACAATTCTTACTTGCTGCACCACACCTTTTCATCCCATACATAACTGTAAATCCTATTCAGCTGCACAAGAAGCTACTCATTTTCACCTCTAAAAAAACTGGCATGTCACTTGGTGGCATCCACAAGGATGAAACAGACAAGTTAAAGTCTGATGTATAACTTGCAAAAACACTTGTAAACATAATGCAGCTGTATTCTAGAAACCTGTGCTAGAAAAACGTCTTCAACTATAACTGTTACAAGTCTGTCTTATGAAGCTGTCAGTACGTCAAACTGTATAACCAAATCTGTACATACTCCATACAGTGCTGTACCCATTGCTGAAACATTGTATACATTTCATTTGTTTATTTTTACTATTAGGAATCTTATTAGATTAGTCTGCCTTTACAGTTTGTTTCCAACATAAACTTAATAGTAGTATTTTGACAGTAGTCTGTCAGCCTGTTTGGCAACTCCACTGTCATCAAAGAAATCAGTACCTCGGACAGGAAGAAGGCAGATGACCTCATCAGGAACAAAACTGTTTTAAAGCATTATTAGTTTAGAGATAAGATAACATGGAAAAAGAGTATAGATGTTCTTCATCTCACATTGCTGCAGTCCTTACACTTGGGTAGTCCGCTGTCCTCGGTCGGCCCGAATATCAAAGTATAAGGCTGACGTCGGTCAAGGCGCATTTGACTGACATCAGGACGTCAGGGTACAAATGCGCATGACCGACGTCATATCCTCAGTCTTTTTTGCCGCATGGTCCGATGCAGAAGCAGCGTTGCAAGTACCGTTCGGCGTTCTGAAATTTTTCGAATTCGGAGTTTCAGACCGAGTCAAAGTTGGCTAAGTACCCCGTTGGGGAATATTTTAGTTTTTTCTTGCCTCAGTGGTTTACCGGATGTCAGAAAAAGTGAATAACTGTATTTCTTGTGGGAAACAGATACCGCATAGAGATTATCATACTTTGTGTATTCCTTGTTTAGGGCCTGAGCACGACGTTGTTGGGTGTCGCTCTTGTGCTAGATTCAATAAGCGCACTATAAAGAGAAGGTTAGATTGTGCCAGGTTAGTCTTCGAGAAGCGGTGCAATTATAAAATGCCGCCGGATGCTCCGGCCGCTTCTTCAAGAAGCGCAAGGACAAAGCAGTTAAGCCTAGGCTAGAAGAACCGTCCGTGCGGACGCCGGTTCTTTAGAGGTGTCGGTGGAGCCGGTGGTTCCGCCGGAGGTTTCTTTGGAGTCCCAGGGAGAGACTTTGTTATTGCAGGATGTGGCCTCTCAGGAGGCAGGTCAGGCTGAAGGGGCTTCTCAGGTTACTGTACTCCCTCCCTTCCTAGGGTGGTTAGGCCCTCTCCTTCTGTTTCCAAGGCTTCCCCCAGAGGCAGGCCAGGTTTAGCTTCAGTTGGTGTCACCCCTAGTTCTTCAGGAACTGTGCCCAAGAAGCATATGCTTAAAATGGCAGAAGATTTGATTACTTTGATTAGAGGTTCTTTGCCCCCTCCTGATAAGAGGCCTAGGTGGAACCTGAGCTAGGGAGTTTTGAGCAGGCTTCGGATGTTTCAGAGTCTTGACTGAAGACTTGCAGGAGTATTCTCCTTATTCTGATTCTGATGTGGATGATTCTACTCCTTCTGCTTCTCCTCCTGAGGATTTTTCTTTTCAGAGACTCTTCATTCCATGAGGGAGCATTTTAAGTGGGAAGGTCAGGGCTTCTCTGACTCCAGGAAAAGGCTTAGGGAATTCTTGTTCTTACCCCAGCATAGGCCTTTGGCTATTCCTCCTGTTCTGGATGTGGTGGAAGATGTTTTTGCAGAGGCTTCTCTTAATCCTGATTCTTTGCCTCCTGCTCCTGTTAAACCGGATAGGTATTACAGGGTGCCTGAAGCTCATAAGTATCTTTTTAAGAGTCCTAGGGCAGACCCAGAAACTGTTAGTCAGGGGCCTAAAGGTGTTAAGGCTTCTGTTGTCAAAAATCCGGTTCCTCCAGACAAAGAGGCCAGGGCTTTGGATAGATGGGGAAAGAAAGTTTATACTTCTTCCACCCTAGCTATGAGGGCTTTGAATTGCCAGTTTCACATGTTGAAATACCAAAACTATCTCCTTTCACAATTGAAGTCTAAGGTAGATGCTCTGGCGGAAGGTATTGAGTGTAAAGAGTTACAAGATTTAGTACATGTTTCTGAACAGGTGGGTAAGCATTCTTTGCAATGTGGTTTTGATGCTGTACAGGCCTCGTCTAGGGTGGCTGCCACTGGGTCAGTTCTTCGCAGGCACGCCTGTCTGAGGGATCAGAATTTATCTGACCATGTTAAGACAAGGATTTTAGATGCTCCTTTACAATCTGATGTGTTGTTTGGTTCTCCTGTTGAGGCAGTCTTAAAGAAAATGGAAGACAAGGCTAAGTCTATGCAGACTGTTAAAGATTTTTTGCAGGTTCAGCCTCCGCAGTTTAGTAGAAATTGGCCTACCAAGGGGTGGACGTATCCTTCTTATGATTCCCAGTCTAGGGGTAGGTCTAGACGTGGTAGGGGCAGAGCTCAGGGCTCTTTCAGGCCTAGAACAGGGAGTTCACCTGCACAGTCTTCGGTGAGGGCAGGGGTCAGTCCTTTCGTAAACAGACCCAATGACTTACCTTTTCAGCTGCCAGAGCCTTCTGCCTGGCAGCACCTTTGGGAGGAAGGTTGGCACTTTTCAAGGAAAATTGGAGTTTAATTACCCAAGACAGATGGGTATTGGATATCATACACCACGGTTACAGGTTTTATTTCCATACCTTGCCTCCTTTCAAAGGCATGCCAGACGTTCCTCCTCAGCAAAGAATAGAGGCTCACAAACAAATTTCTCTGTTACTTCAAATAGGGGCCATACAGCCGGTCCCTATGCCAGAAGTGGGCCTAGGATTTTATTCTCGCCTGTTCCTAGTACCAAAGAAAGGGAACACGTGGAGACCAATTTTGGATTTATCTACCCTCAACACTTATCTGGACATTCCCAAGTTCAAAATGTTGACGTTACAACAGCTTTTACCTCTGCTGGGCAAAGATCATTGGATGGTAACTTTGGATCTCAAGGAGGCTTACCTTCATGTTCCTATCAGACTGAGTTGCAGGAAGTATCTGCGTTCGGGCTGGGACTTCTCATTATCAGTTCTCTGCATTGTCCTTTGGCTTATCTACTGCGCCCAGAGTGTTCACGAAAGTTCTGGCTCCAGTGATAGCTTTCCTCAGGCTAAAAGGAATACAGATCTATCCTTATTTGGACGATTGCCTGATTCTGGCTCAAGGAAGGGACGAGCTTCTTCATCATTTGGAATATGTGATAGCAGTGCTAAGATGCCTGGGGTATTCTGTGAACGAAATAAAGTCCAGTCTAGTACCCTCTCAGGACATGTGCTTTCTGGGTGTAAGACTGAATACAGCATCCCAGATGGCCTTTTTGACCCCGGACAAACAAAAGAATCTTTCCCTTTACTTTCATCAATTGTCTCATCAGTCCAGGCTGACTGCAAGGACAGTCCTTCAAGCCTTGGGGTTCATGGCATCTTGTATTCTGGTACTTCCCAATGCCAAACTGCATATGAGGAAGTTACAATGGTATCTCAAAAATGTATGGACACAGCACTGCCAGGATATGGACACTGTCATTCAAATAATACCTTGCATTCAAAAGGAATTGTTGTGGTGGGCTCAGGAATGTCACCTAAACAAGGGACTCTCTGTGACCCGGCCAGAGGCGAGTCAGATTCTAACGACAGATGCCTCAGACAAAGCTTGGGGAGCTCATCTGAATGGAAAGTGGATACAAGACAAGTGGCCTGCCAGACTACAACATCTACATATCAACCTGAAGGAGATGTTAGCAGTCCAGTTTGCATTAATAGCTTTCAAGGATTTACTTCTTCCAGGGCAGGTGTTGATTCTAACAGACAACACAACTGTCATGTGGTACATCAACAAGCAAGGGGGAACACATTCTTATCCTCTATGCAGGCAAGCAATGATTTTGTGGGTGACTGCTCTCAGTTTACAGCTCAATCTTCAGGCAAGGTTTCTGCCCGGAGCACAGAACTCCTTAGCAGATGTGTTGAGCAGACGAATTATGGATCCCCACGAGTGGAAATTGGATCCTCATGTATTTCAGAAATTGACAGTGTCATGGGGAACTCCAGACATAGATCTGTTCGCTTCTCCACTAAACCACCAGCTGCCAAAGTTTTGCACGAATAGGTTTCATCCCACAGCTTGGAAAGTGGATGCTCTTTCTTTCAATTGGAGCAATCTTCATGTGTATGCCTTTCCACCTCTGCCTCTCCTCCCAAAGGTACTACTAAAGGCCAGACAGGACAAGCCAAGGATGATTTTGATAGCTCCAGATTGGCCTCGACAGCATTGGTACCCATTACTGAGAAGCCTGGTACGGGAGCCTCCATGGCCTTTGCCTTCGATTCCACACCTGTTGTCTCAGGAGGACAGTCATTTGCTCAATGTCAAGCTTCACTCTCTTCACCTAACAGCCTGGCATATTCTGTTTTGAACCATAGTGGGTCTCAACTTCCACAGCAAGTTTTGAATGTTATTTTGGAGGCTAGAAGGCCTAGTACAAGGAAAGTGTACGCAGGTAAATGGAAGAGATTTTTATTTTGGAGTGCAGCAAAGGATTTTGATGTTTCTGAGCCTAGTTTAAGTGTGGCTCTTCAATATCTTACTGAGTTACTGGACAAAGGTTTGTCCTTCTCTTCTATTAAGGTTCATGCTGCAGCAATTTCGGCTCACTATGATTGTGACCCACCATTGTTTTCTCATCCTTTGTTCAAGCAATTTCTTAGAGGGGCAAAGAATATAAGACCCCACGTGAGCTCCTACTCCTGCTTGGGATCTCAATTTTGTGTTGGAGAAACTTACTCTACAACCTTTTGAGCCTGCAGCTACTACCGAGTTGAAATATTTATCATGGAAGACTGCTTTGTTGTTGGCCATTACCTCTGCAAGAAGGGTTTCTGAGTTGCAGGCCCTTATGGCGGTTGAGCCTTTCTTAATTTTCCATAAGGATAGGGTATCTTTACGTACTAATCCTTCCTTTATGCCTAAAGTGGTTTCTAGTGTGGCTTTAAACCAAACTATTCATTTGCCTACTTTTTATGCAAACCCCCAAAATAAAGGGGAAAAGATTTTGCACACTTTAGATGTACACAGGCAGTTGCGATATTATTTGGACAGAACTAAAGGGTTCAGGCAGTCTCAGCAGTTATTTGTTTCTTTTGCTTTGAGTTCTCAGGGCAAGCCTGTGTCAAAACAAACTATTTCTAAGTGGATTGGGTTTTGCATTGCTTTCTGTTATTCCCATCATGGCAAGGAGATTCCAGCTGGGATTAGGCCTCATTCCACTAGGGCTACTGCCACTTGACAGCTTTTTAAGGGGCTGGCAACTAAAGATATTTTGGAGGCAGCTACTTGGAGTTCAGTGCATACTTTCTCTAGGCATTATCACCTTCCACTTTATTCTAAATCTAGGGCTGGTTTTGCCACTGCTATTTTGCAGGGCATTTTGGCAGCTCCTTCTTCCTTATAGTTTTGCCATCCTCCCTTACCTCTGCTTTGGGATTCTACCCAAGTGTAAGGACTGCAGCAATGTGAGATGAAGAACATAGTACAGTTTTGTACCTACCATAAATGTAGATGTTCGAAGATCCACATTGCTGCAGTCCAATTTACCCTCCCTCCTTCCCCTCTGTAGTTAGAGGCGGTTGTGTGGATTCGGTTGTCAATATGGTGTATATTGTATATTTTGTACATATTTTTAGTGCAAGGGTGGTTGGTTGGTTGTTTGCTGTCTTTTGGTTTTGACCTTTCTTTTTAGGGTCTTCTGACATCTGGGGCAAGAAAAGACTGAGGATATGATGTCGGTCATGCGCATTTGTACCCTGACGTCCTGATGTCAGTCAAATGCGCCTTGACCGACGTCAGCCTTATACTTTGATATTCGGGCCGACCGAGGACAGCGGACTACCCAAGTGTAAGGACTGCAGCAATGTGGATCTTCGAACATCTACATTTATGGTAGGTACAAAACTGTACTTTTTGAACAGATGCTGAACTATATCCATATAAACCTTTGTTTTGATTCTGTTCCACACAAGCTAACCAAACTAAGATGGAATAGCACTAATGCAGCAAATCACTGCTGTATTGCATTACATCTCATTCTCCTTAAATCAGCTTAATCGCGGAGTACAACTTAAAATTAATTCACTTTCCAAACTCCACAAGTTTAACACTACCAAGCCAGTAATTGCATGCCAAAGTCCCAGGACAATATAGATAAGTAGCCCCTTCTCAATAGCTTTGCAACACACACGCGCGCACACATACACACCAACACACCTCTAGCACCAGATTTCATTCTTTTGAAAATCAGGAAGGACCCCCCACACACACACACACACACCCCCACACACACACACAGTGCCTCATTATGAGAGATGTTACTCATTTTGTGTCATATTCCATAATGAAGGGGTCAGTCACAGATTTATTGCAATTGATGTCACACATTTATTGGAAGAATTGTGTTTAATATCCATGGCAAATACCAAACCATCAAAACGGTTGGTTTTAATGAAAAAGTAACACATTTAAACCATACTATAAGGTTCCTTATTAAAGTTATTTGTAACTGTTTCAAATCTTGGCAATTTGTTCCACATTACTTGAGGTAGCATTCCACATTTTAAGAGATGGGTCCCCAAACCGTAAGCTAGGGGTAAAAAGATGGGGCCACTTGCCACTATTCTCCAGCACAAGACCCTTGTCCAAGGATGCCATGAGTCCCAGTGTATATGACGTTTTCCATGTACAACTACTACCGTCACCTACAGTGATGCAATAATTTCCAAAGCGACACAGAAATGAATAATGGTGTCAGTATAACACGCAGTACATATTAAGATATTTCTTAATAAGCTACTGGGGAAGCACCAGCAGCAGTCAGTGGGGCAGTGCTCTGCCACAGCAAAATGGGATGCTACGTTGTAACACAGAACCTTTCCTTAGATGTGGAATACAGTCAAAGGAGGGAATAATGCACTGTTGAACCAGAACGTAACTAAAGAAGATATACAGGCATCTGCACCCATTCCTTAAAGGAGCAGAGACGGACGTGAGCATTTATTTCCTGATACAGGACAGTTATGACCCCCACAAAGGTAAATGAGCAAACCTGTCACCCCTATATGGACACTGCATCCAAATTAAAATAAAGTAAAGAATGCCACTCAAAGGAGCATCAATAACTGTGACCCATAAGTTTCAAGTCGGTTGCTGTTTTTCCCTTAAAGAACAGAAATACCATGCCATGTGACATCAACCAATGTTCCTGGACAGCTTTGTAATATTTATGTCTGTGCCTTCTGTAGAGTCTGACAAGAGCATAACAGGTTCAAGTATGCAAGAAGCTAAACTATCAGCAAAACATTTTATGACTGCCCCTTCATTCTCACCCATCCCCAGAAGTAGTGGTGGTCTCCTTGTCATCCCCTTCATTCAAGCTAACAGGGTGCAGTCCAGGCACGTGACCAGCAACCGGGACCCCTAGGCTACCTAACTTCCTAACAGCCACCCGCCAAGCAGCTTACATGTAAACCATGGAGAATACACTGACTGGGTCACAACACTGGGCTGCAACACCACTTTTACTGGTCCAGCCTATGTATCCTCAGTTTGTCTGCTGTAAAATCACTTACCATACTGAACCCACTACATAAATGCAGGTTGACTGTGGTATCAATTAGTCCAGGAACTGGTTTACTGGTGAGGTAAGTAGAAAATTCAGTAGGGAGATACCAATCCATGTACAGGGTATGCTGTTGCAGTGGTCATATCAAGACAGTCCGCTTACTTCCAACTCGAATGGTATAGTTCTGTAGAAAATGGCGACTGAACAGCATCTACCAGCTTTGAATGTGCGGGTAAGTGGACTGTGCTCATCAGAGAAAAAGACTCAATAAGAGGTGCTTGTCCGACTGACTAAACAGACGACCACAACTCCTGCAGCTTAAGCCATTTAGCCGAAACAGAACTTTAACAAAAATAAGTAAGTTTAACCCACTTAAGCCATTATACTTCTCAAAACCATTTAGCTAGCTTGTCCTGGGGAAAGGTTTGCATGATTTTGAGACGTGACCAAACTTTATAAAGAATCAGAAGATTTAAAAGCTGTCCATATTTTTGTTGCTTTGTCCCCCATCATTTCTGGCTCTATCCCAATTACTTATGCAGAGAGGTTTGAGAGGCATAGTCAGGAGGTACACAAACCTCTTAGCTGCTGCTGTTGCCAGGAATTACTGCGCTCTCACACTTCACTCTCTCTCTCGCTGTGGTGTGCACGCGCACACACACACACACACACACACACACACACACACACACACACACACACACAATCTCTTCTGCTTTCATGCACACATTCACTCCTCACACATGCAGACAAGCGCACATTTTTGATGTATTTGTAGTTTACTCTCGTTAAACTGCAAAGGCGCTGCTTAGGGAGTGGAGTGTAAAATAACGGCTCGATGGACCTTGCTATTCACTCTCTCATATTGGATCTCAGTGATCACTCTTTCATACACGCGTACAGTCTCGTCTGCATTTACACACACATTCTGCTTTTACACACGCGCTATTCATTCTCTCATGCATTGCTCACACTCTGTCATACAAACATACAGTCTCTTCTGCATTCATACACATACATTCTGCTTTCATATATACATTCAGTCACACTCGTGCAGGCAGAAGCAGTAACACACTCATACACATACATAAACACACCGCAGTACACTAGTTAGGAGCCAGTAGTGTATAAGATGCATTTCCTGACTACTAACACTTAACAATTAAGGAACAGCAGCAGAACAAAACTCAGAAAATATTTTAACAATACATTTTCAGCAGAACTGCAGGCATAGATTTGTATGCAGTCAAATTAAAGCAATGAACTTACGTAAAAAGTAATAGCAATTGATGTCTGTTTCCAAGCACTATGGTTGCAGTTTCACTGGAGGAAGTATTGTCTCTGATACTGTTTTTATTCCTGAAGGAAAACGGTGGTCGTAATAGAGTTCCTCAACAACTTATCCACTAGTTTTTAGCAGCTGTTAACTGGGCCAGCCTAGATAATGCCTACATCGCACTGTGAGATGAACATCAGGAGAAGATTAATATAAAGGGGGTAAAAATGAGAGGCTGGAAAAATAGAAGAAACTTTAAGTAGCTATTCAGGTGAGCTGATAACATTGCAGAAATCTGAGGTTGAAATGAAGAAAATATTTGCTTAACATGAGGCTTCTTGAAAAGAGCTGTTTCAAAAGTTAGAAGGCAGAGCACACAGAGAAAACATGATTTTTTTGCTGTTCCAAAAAAACTGGAAATAACTACATTAATTTTAAGAAAGTACAAATAAGCAAGTTGACTGGTGTTCCATGGCAGGATTTGTTAATTGAGAGAGCTTATGTGTATGTCTCACAAAACAGGCAAGAGAAAGCAACTGAAACTTTATTCATAAGGATGCAGTCTTGCATTACGCATCTACTGCATCACCTTGCAGCTGTTGCCCTGCATTACGCATCTGCTGCATCACAACCTAATTTCTTGGTCTGTTTAGAGCTGCTCTTGACAAAATTGTAGCAGAAGGGAAAAGTGTTCAAATTTGGAGACAGGAGAGTGTTTGTGGAAAATTATTTTGTACCTTGTGAGTTGGGGTGGCTCCCTGGCCCATTTTTGCATCTTCCTTCTACCTTTCTTACTAGGTCACCTTCTCTCATTGTGCTGCTGTTATCCATGGAGATGAAATTGGCAACCCCTGGGGTATACCTGTGGCACACACAGCGGCTCCATGTGATCCACTGGGGCTTTGGTGTTTTTATATTCGACCTGCTTGTTGCCAGAGCAGGAAAGATCAGGACATAATGTTGGCCAGCACACCTTTCATAATTGCACTGTCCATGCAGGATTGGTAAGGCCCTGAATGTTGGTCTGGCCCGTCAAGCTTACCTGGATGCAGGGTATCCCAAAAGGCAGTACTTGTACATATATATATTTATGGTAAGTTGATAACAGAATTGTATTTAATGGCAGTCTGCTAATCTTTGAAAGACCAAAAATGCTATTTTGCTGGATTGAAATGACTTGTAGCCTGAAGAAAGCATTTCCATATAAAGTTTATAGGTTGGTGTTTTTTTGAGAAATGAAACTATTTTTTGAGTTACAGACCCTTGTGTAAGGCTTTGTCCCTAGAAAGGTAATGTAGAGTACTGCCCCCATATGTCTGAATAGTAGGACTAATTAAGTAGTTTCTTGCATTTAAATGTACCACTGTTTTCCATTGTTTTTCAGGTTGGGAAGGAGGCAGTGTGTGGGATCTCCCTGTTGAGCCATCAACAAACCAGGCTATGGAGCATGTACAGCAGCTCGAAAAAGCAAAGGCAGCTAAGGTAATCATGTACCATCTTGATTTTTCTTAAATTAAGATGTGTCACCTTCACTTTTTAAGCTTGTATTTGATGATAGACTCTTCTGTGTGCATCTGTGATTTGTTGTGTCATTCTTTTCCCTCTCTGATTCAGCATTTTTGTAGTAGTAACGCCTTAATTCCTGCAGCAGTGCATTAATTTTGTGTAGCATAATAGAGGGAGCATGCCTAGCCTTTGAGCACAGCTCCGTCAAGTTATTTGCCACTGCTTGTTTAGTTCATATCTCGTTTTGATGCAACACTTTCTGCATTTACTGTTTAAAACACTAAAGGCTTGTGTTTGTAGGAAACCCAGGTTATGAGGCAGGACCTGCATTAGCCCTGTCTCTTTTTCTCTGGGAAAGGGGAACAGTGTTGATCATGGATTTAAGTGTTTTGACTCAGCCAACCATAGATTTAGTTGAGAGAGAGAGAGAGAGAGAGAGTGCTTGTTGAAATACCAAGGATCATCATTATGAACCTTGGAATATTTAATTTAGTCTGTTTGAATTTGTTAGAGGGGTTGCAACATTGACTAATTTCAGTTTCATCCCAGGAACATGCAGACAACAAATATTATGGAGTTCAGCACAGTGAATGGATTCTGTTATACAAAAATGGTAAATAAACACAGACATCAGTTATGTATGCAGTAGTCAGCAACAAATGTGGCTAGTTGTGTATATTTACAGTAGAACACAGGAAAAAGGAATTGAGATGGTAGTGGTGAGTCTGCGTTAATGCTGTCATTGTGAAGATGAATATAGCAGCTGAATAACTGCATTGAAGTACAGACATGGGACAACATGTACATCATTTAAAGTTTGAACACTAGCGAGTGAACTTGTCAGTCAGTAAAAGACTAAAAACCAAAAGCAGACTGACAGACCAACCACAAAAGCCAAAGTGTCATATAAAACAAGTTATTTTAATTCAGTTAAGCACTTGCATCCAAAGGGCTTCATCAGATCTGAACAATTAATTGATTCAATGTTCAAGTATTAATGTAAAACAATCATATGACATTTAATGTCCAATCAGAAATTAATTGGAAGTCGGTAAATTAAAAAATAAAAATGATTAGAGAACAATAGTAATGTGTACACAGCAGTAAGAGTTACATTAAGTAATAAGGTGATAAAACCAACAAAAAATGCACATCCAAATTAAAGTTATCACAATTTAGTGGCTCAGAGTTTCAAAACACTATTAAAGAGAGAGCCTCATTCAAGCCAGGGGGTTCACATGTGCACTTAACCTAATTTTCCACACCAGTTGAAAATATTCTGAAGCCTGTTACTAAGTCCTCCTCTAGGATTTCAAACAATTTGTTCCAAAATAAAATATTTATATATATTTTAGCAAATTAATGTATGTCTAAAAAGGGCACGAGAGTCTTCTTTTACTTTAATATCATAATTATTCTGTATTCGTTTTCTCATGTGACATTCAGTTTTGCCTATGTAAAAAGAAAAACAAGAATCACAAAATGCAAGGTAAACAACCCTTTACTGTTACAATCATAATGGGAACTAAACTTGAATTTATAAAAATAACCACAAACTGGAAAATAAAAGAAAAAACACACAGGCCAGTAAAAGTCCAATAATTTAATTGACAGACTAATTCACTCTAGTGCTTCAGCTAAAAGCCTTTCGAGAGTATAAAATCATGTTATCACAAACACCATTTAAATAGTAAATCCTATTAAGTAATTAACACCCATTAGTACAATAAATTAGATTAACATACTCCAATTACACTTAAATTCAATCCCACAAGCATTAAAGCATCAAACTTTAAAGTAAAAACTGTTTCTTTGTATAACGGCTTGGTCTTTAATTGTGCAATATTACAGCACGCAACTTTTTCCAAAGTAGTTCCCTGCAAACAACTGTTGTTACCACCATGGTGATTTAAAAAGTGAAGAGCTACTGGACTCTCAACCCTTTTGTTTCTAATCTCTCTAAGGTCCTCCTGTAACCTGACTCTGAAAGACCTCTTGGTTTCTCCTATATAAAACAGACCACAGTAGCACCTCAAAGCATAAATAATACCTTCTGTACCACAATAAAAAGTATCATTAGGTACACACTTTTGGCATTAGTGATCTTATCAAAACAGCAAACTACATGTTTGCAAACAGAACAATTCTCACAGGGAAAACTCCCAAAATCTCTTGGTTCTGTCACCCTTTTATCTCCTGGGGCAGTGTACCTACTGTGGACAACCATATCTTTTATGCTCCTACCTCTTTTAAAAGAAAAACAAGGTTTATTAGGCAAAAATCACAAATCCTTATATTTAAACAAAAAAACTCCAGTAAAACTTAATCTCTACTCTTCCCTCATAAAACACTGTATACACATTAACAAAATAAAATTTGTTTGTAGGAGTACCATCTCCAAAATTAGTTGCCAACTCTACCCATCTGTCTTGTCTTCATAATTTGTTGATTATCAGATATCAATCTTAATAAGTCATCATTTATGACATATGAGTCATACCCCCTCTGAGTAAACAATTCACAAGTCTTACACAGTTCCCAATCTAGTTCCTCCTGGGTGTTACATAGTGTACTAATACATAAAAGTTCACCATAAGGTGAAGCCTTAATTAAGTGGGGTGGATGGCAACTTCTGCCATCCAGAAAATATAAGTCTTCATCAAATTTACTGTGGATTCTAGTTTTTATACAGCTCCCTAATGAGCCTTCCAAAACCAAATCTAGAAAAATTACTTTGCCACATTGAACACCATCAAATTGCAAACCAAAAACATTTTTCTGTAAATTGATTAAAAACGAATCAACTAAATCACTTCCTCCATCATATAAAACATAATTCCTAAAAAAATTAAATGACACAAAAACTTGTATTCAAACAAACCCATAAAAAGTTTTGCATACATGGGGAGCAAAAGGTGTCCCCATGGATGTCCCTCTAATTTGCTGGTATATATTTTTTTTGTCAAACTCAAAAAAATTATTTGACAAACAAAAATGTACCAATTTAACCAAATAATTAGAAAATGGACTAGCTCCTAAAAACATTATTAATGCTTCCAAGCCCCACTGATGCTGGATATTTGTGTAGAGGCTCTTTACAGCCATAACCAACCAAAAGCTATTCTCTGTCCATTGCAAATCTCTAATTTTATCTAAAAAATCAATACTAGCTCTAATATGTGATTCTAATTTCACTACAGCTGGCAACATATACTTATGTAAAACCAGATCCATGTTATGCAAGAAATAATTCACAGCTGAAACAATAGGCCGGCCTGGAGGGGCATGCATATTCTTATGAATTTTTGGGCGGACAGTAAAAGGTAGCTAAATGCACCCTTTAGTTGAAAACATTTTTTTCTAAGTCTTTACTAGACAAATAACCCAACCTAATGCCTTTACACAACAAGTTCTCAACATTCCTCACTGCATCTTCATAATTTAACATATTAACAAGTATTCAAGTCATTCAGATTTTCATAGCACATCCTCTCATATTGAGAGTAATGCATCACAACAATTTTATTGCCTTTATCAGAAGGCTTCAATACAATATCATTCCTTTCACTCAAATTTTTAAGAGCCAGCCACTCAGATTTAGTGAGATTATAATTGACGTTTCCATTTTCTTTCAAAAACGTTTTGTATTCACTTTTCTACAAGAAAATTCACCATGGTGGAAAAACTTCTTATTCCTTCATGAGTGTAAGGAGGAATAAAATCACTTTTATATGGTACATGTGAAGTGTCCATTAAACAATATGCATTAGATAAACCTTCAAAAGAAGAATCAGAAGTGAAAAACTCATCTTCAACATTTTCTTCAAAACTATTCAGTCATGCAGCTCTACATTATTCAGCTGTTGAGTATGTGAAAAATAATATGACAAATGTAATTTCTGGAAAAATCTAAACAATTCTGCCTTAAAAATGTGCTGTCTAGGTAAAGTAGTAGGAATACATTTTAAACCACAATTTAATACAGAAATTTCAACATTCGATAAAGCAACTCCCGATATATTCAAAACTAAATGATTACATTCACTAAAAGTCTGTATATTAATACCATCTTCTTTCTTTTCCTTGGCCGTAAGACTGCTTCCCTCTAGCCACTTCTGGAAATTCTCTCTCTTTCATTGCATCTCCGTCCTGTCTCCCTCCACGAAAATTCTCCTGTAGATAATTGAGCTGTTGAGCAGGAGGCAGTGGTTGATAAACCCTCTCATTGTTCTCCCTTTCTGAAGAACTAGCTGTAGCTTTCGAAGAAGCAAAAGATACCCTATGTTGCCGCTTCACTTCCTCTCCCTCTAGGGAAGGACTGCCCCTTCGCGATCACTCTTTATTGGGTACTTGGAAGGCAGAACCATTACTATAATCTGTGACGTCCGTTCTCAGTTTCTTTAATTTATGTGCAGTAATAACCTCAGAAACTTCGTTCACCTTATCATTAATGCCTCCCAAAATTTGATCCAAATGGGAGGGTGGTAACTGTATAGAAAAAGAAGCACACAGCTCGGCAATTTCTGTTTTAATGGATCTTTGCTTCACAGTATCCCTCTCTTTGATTATAGCAACCCATTCCATAATGAATTGATGGGCTGCAGCTATCCAACGAGCAGAGAACCTTTTGTCATCATAATCATCATTATTACTTAGGTGAAAGGACATAGAAGGATTTTTAAATACCCTTAGACCTCTCGGTGACTCATCTAATTCAGTATAGTGTTGCAGGCTCATGGTGATATAAAAAGTTGAATTCTCTTTAAATACTAGACACTCCAATTTCTCAACAGTACCTTGTAGCTTCACGGGGAATAACACACTTGAACATGAACCAATAGCTGAAAAAGGATTAGTAGTCCATTGGTTCCAGCCATCCTCTAAAACCTTTTCCCAACTCCAAGCAACATCTTCCAGTCTTTGGCCATTCTGACAGTTGAAACCCTCACTCAAACGTTCCCCCGATTGGGAAACATAACAGTCCATAGTTCTCTGCGTAATATCATCTCTGAAAATATGAGATATTTGCAAGGACAGTTCACTGGACATCAAAAATGAATAAAAATAATCACAAACTGAAAAATAAAAGAAAAAAACACACAAGCCAGTAAAATCCAATAATTTAATCGACAGACCAACTCATTATAGTACCTCGGCTAAAAGCCTTTCATGAGTACCAAATCATGTTATCACAAACACCATTTAAATAGTAAATCCTATTAAGTAATTAACACCCATTAGTACAATAAATTAGATTAACATCCTCCAGTTACACTCTAAATTCAATCCCACAGGCATTAAAGTATCAAACTTTAAAATAAAAAACTGTTTCTTTATATAACAGCTTGGTCTTTAATTGTGAAATATTACAACAGTTAACGTTTTCCAAAATAGTTCCCCGCAAACAACCATTGTTACCACCATGGTTATTTAAAAAGTGAAGAGGTACTGGACTCTCAACCCTTTTGTTTCTAATATCTCTGAGGTGGTCATGTAACCTGACTGAAAGACCTGTTAGTGTCTCCTATATAAAACAGACCACAGGAGCACCTCAAAGCATAAATAATACCTTCCGTACCACAATAAAAGGTATCATTAGGTACAAACTTGACATTATTCTTATCAAAACAGCAAACTACATGTTTGCAAACAGAACAATTCCCACATGGAAAAGTCCCAAAATCTTTGGGTTCTCTCACCCTTCTATCTCCTGGGGAAGCATATGTACTGTGGACAACCATATCTTTTATGCTCTTACCTCTTTTAAAAGAAAAATGAGGTTTATTAGGCAAATAAATCCTTATATTTAAACAAAACAAAACTCCAATAAAACCTAATGTCTACTATTGTCTCAGAAAACACTTTATACACATTAACAAAATAAAATGTTAGTAGGATTACCATCTCCAACATTAGTTGCCAACTCTACCCGTCTGTCTTGTATCTTCATAATTTGTCAATTACCAGATATCAGTCTTAATAAGGCATCATTTATGACAGATGTATCATATTCCCTCTGACTAAATTCACAAGTCTTGCACAATTCCCAGTCTAGTTCCTCCAGGATGTCACACAATTTACTAAATCAAGTTTACCATAAGGTAAAGCTTTAATTAAGTAAGGCGGATGGCAACTCCTGCCATCCAGAAAATACAAGTCATCACCAAATTTCCTATGCACTCTAGTTTTTATACAGCTCCCTATTGAGCCTTCCAAAACCAAATCCAGAAAAATTACTTTGTTGCCACATTGAACACCATCGAATTGCAAACCAAAAACATTTTGTTGTAAATCAGTTAAAGAAGAATCAACTAAATCATGCCCTCCATCACATATAAAATCAAATAATCTGTATATCCACAATATTTAACATCATTCTTAAAAAAAAATTTAAATGATACAAAAACTTGAAAACTTGAATTTATATTTGATACTGTCTGAAATACATTCATTCCCTACAAAAATAAATGTACATTGTGTACATGCTCTGCTTTTCTGGTGCCTGTTCTTACGGGGTGTTATTTTTCCATTTAAAACATGTATAACCCTTTTCTAGTGTCTGTTTAATATTAACATGCCTATGAGAAAAGTGATCTTTTGCTTAGTTTTCATGTAGAAATTTATCATGAGTAATGATGTTCCAGTGTTTGTTAATAAGGGGTAACGCAGCCTGCCTTTCCCTGCTGTATTTGAGAGGCACGCTGTTATCATAACATAGAAAATCCTTCATATTGTCTAAATTAATGTAATTATATGCCAAGTCTACACCTAGGATGGACTTAAATTTTTGTTGCCTGCCACATATAATTTCATCTTTATTAACAGGCATCTCATACGGATAACCCCTGGCTAACACATGTTAATAAGAACTTCCAATTCATTATTTAAATCATTGTCTTCAGAAATAATTCTGGCCAGTCTGACCTTCTCTCCTTTAACCAGACTTTTCTTTTATTTGTAAGGATGACAACTGTGAAAATGAGGATAGCAATTGGAAAATGTAGGCTTTCTGTAAATAATAGATTTGAATATAGTTCAGCTAAAATCTTTCATTAATAAAATGTCCAAATAATTGATGCTATCAATAAATAAATATGGGTAAATCTTTAAAAAGCACTGGTAACATTGATATAAGTAGTGAAAGTGGTTAATTGTTCTAAATCGCCTTTCCATACAATAAAAATGTTGTCTAAAAAGCATAGCATTGTAATTACATACTGATAAAAGGATGAATTAAAAACAAATTTCTGTTCCCAGGACTACATAGCATCAGTATTTAAGTGGGCACACGCAGCACCCATAACAACACCACTAGTTTGTTTAAAATATTCCCCTTGAAATATATAAAATTGTTCATTAAAACTGTATTCATAAAGGAAACAACATTAATTTCTATGTTAGAGTATTGCAACTAACTAATGCTTTGTTGAACCAAGTGAGGCTGATGTCATGAGGGATACATAAAAATTGATCTATCACATTCACTGTAACTAAAAAAGCATTCACGGTGAAAAAAATTCCAATTTAACTTGTCCTAAAAATCTGGAGAGTCCCCAAGGGGGTATAAGGATGTTTTAACCTGAATTGTGCCCCAACTGTATCTACATAGAGAGCTAAGAATTGAGTTTTTGATCACCAGTTGCCAAGCTTCCACTACAGGTTGCAAGAGGAAACCATTGATATTCATGTAGATCTTGAGAATACCAACCATACTAGGAAAAATAGTATGTTTGACATGTAAAAACTTAATTTATAATCAGCTATGTAGATCTTCCAAAATGAAATCAGTTTTATGATATACAATATTAATTTCATTCTTCAAAATTATATAATATTATTTGTCTTTATTTAATAATCTAAAATTGTACTGGAATAACTAATGGTGTTCTTTAATACACCTCCAGCTCTATCTGGTTTCATAACCCTGATATTACTACTGTTGCTAAGTGCATGCAGTAATCTGAATTCCTCAACAGACAAATTGTAGGAACGTGACCTAGTCGGTCATGAAAAAAACAATTGTCTAATTTCCTGGTACATAATTTTTCAAGTAAAGATAATGGGTGAAGAGGGGGATTAATAGTGCTCTTCCTGGTTATCTGATAGAAGAATCAGCATCCTTATTCTAAGATGAAAATAAGGTTAAATTTAACTTCCTAACATCGAGTTCAAGCTTAATGATGAGCTCGTCTATGTCAGTGTTAGTTCTAGGAGCAGCCTTTTGACAAATAAAAATATATCTGGTCCAAATTTAAGTCATTATAATTAAAAATATTAAATCCCTTACAGGTAGTTAAAATAGATGTATTAAATTTCAAAAGACCAGTATCAGTATAATTGTGATGCAAAATCATCTGGAGACTAATTGAAAAGAAAAGCTGCTGTTAGTAAAACCAGAAGAGAAAGAAGTACAGGAAGGAGAAGTGTGGGTGAAAGGCCAAGGGGAAAACCTGTAATTCCCCCTCCCTCTTGTCCAAGTGATTGTTTCCCTGCACGCTGATTCCCTGATTGTGTGTATTGTGCTGCTGTGCTATTCCGCCCAATCTCCTTAATGGTGGAGATTGAGGAGAGACTAAAAAACCCAGTTACAGTAGGATTATGAGCAACACTAGCTTCACCAGCATGCTTAGGCACTGGATAAGCCACATTTTGCTTATAGTCAAACTCATCCCTATAAACTTAATTTTAACAGGAAAAGTAAGTTAAAAAAAAAAAACAGATTTATCCACTTTTTAAAAAATCTCAAAAAACGTTTAAGCTCAATCAATCAGTCTTGTTGTAAAGATATATTAAGATGGTCTAACTCATCTAAGAGTTTTTTCATGTGTCTTTCATTATCATCTGTAAGTAACTTAATTATTTTAAAACCACATTCATCGAACCCTCTAAGTTGTCTATTATGAGTTCTGAACCATTTTGAACACTGGAAACGTATTCTTAAACCTTTAGGTACAATGTGCTTGACATATGCATTATCGACTTGAAGAGTTTTAAATGTCTGTAATTTATTTTCAAATAAAGACAAGAGTCAAAATTCTTACTGTGAAGTTCCATTTATAACTTGTGAAAATTAAGTTCTTTATGTAGCAAAGCGTCAGAATTAAAAAGCTGTTTGGAACTATCAATTTGTGGAGGTTGCAGTGTATCATTATTGTCAGAAGCAGTGGTGGAATAATTTGAATTGTTCCCTAAAGGGAATATAGGTTCAGGTAAAATCACTGGAGTTGGTCGTACCACATAAGCATATGAGGGACGAGCTTGTTATTTTCATTTAAGAATAAGGATGCTGATTCTAAATTATTCAGTCAGTTAACCCCTCTTCACCTGTTATCTTTGAAAAATTCTGTACATAGGATATTAGGCATTTTTTTATGATTGATTAGGTCCCATTCCTACAGTTTGTGTGAAGAATTTAGGGTATTGCATGAACTTAGCAACAATACTAATATTCAGGAATAAGAAACCAGGGGTGTTGCATTAATGAACACCATTGATTTATTCCAGTAAAATGTTTTTGAATATTAAATAGACAATATTGTAGAATTTCAAAGAATGAAATTAATATTGCCTATCATAAGATTGAGTTATTTTTGGAAGATCTACATAGTGTAGAGCTAGTTGATTACAAATTGTATGTTTTTGCATGTTGAACATCCTGTTATTCCTAGACTGTTGGGTATTCCCAAGATCCACAAGAATATTAATGTTTCAACCTGTAGTAGCAGCTGATGGATCAAAAACTCATCCATTAGCTCTCTGTGTGGATAGAGTTGACAATTCATATTAAATCTTAAAAAGTCAGTGGTGGATTCTGAATAAGTTATGAACAATTGTAACTCATCACAGGTACCTTTTCACAACATAAATACATCATTCACAAGTTTTACATAGTATTCCGAATTTTCTCTCCATTCATGTGCAGTATTAAAAATCACTTCATCTTCCCAGTGTGCCAAAACCCGACCAGATTTGCATATGAGTTTGCATAACAAAGCAGGGGCTATAGAAGGGAAGTTGTTTAACAAGTTTGTTGATGCAAGTAAAAGGGATAGGCTGTTGAAGGCCAAGCCATGGCTCTCTGATACTAGAGCAGTAACAACGGAACAACAGAGTCTTGGCTATAGTAATGACAGAAAAGAAAGCAGGTTATATGTGGTTCTAAAATACAGTAATATAGGGGGAGTATGTGGTATCATACGACATAACTGGAAACTTTTGTTAGCTGATGAGAAGCTAAAGGGTATAGTTGGAGCAACACCCTTCTATAGCTTTAAGGGTAACAAATATTTGAAAGATTTACTTTGCAAAGAACAAAATACGGTTAAGAAAACATCTCAGAGATGAGGTACTTTTTCATGGAGGCACTGCAAGACGTGGTTATATTATGAGGCAAAATTAATTTTTTCATCCCATTACTGGTAAATGTTATTCTCTTACCAGGTATGCTGATTGTCAAACATATGATGTTATGTATTTGGCCCAGTGCAGAAATTGCTGCTCATTCTATGTAGGCAAGACCAACTGCCGATTTGAAAGAAAGGATTCTAAAAAACCTGTCAGCAGTACATTAGGTAATGTTCATAATGCTTTATAGCAACATGTTATGATGAATGCTGGGCACACATTTGCTTTTATGGTTTTATAAGTTGTGAGATCAAGTGCCAGAGGTGATGATATCGTAAATTTAACTGAATTCAATTAAACAAAGTGGATTATTGAATTAAAGGCAGATGGAGCCCCTGGTTGGAATGGAGTCATCCCCATTAAACCCGCCCTTGAGAGGTGGAGGGTTCAATACTGCAACAGCACTGGTTATTATTTCTTTTAAATGGGAATTTTGTTTTTGTGTAAGTTATCTGTTGAAGGGATAAACCCAGAATCGCTTATCTGTGTTTGTATTTAATAAATTTTTGTATCGTTTTACTAGCCTTGTGGTCTGGCGGCTTTTATTTATTTGTCGTATACTTTGTTTGGCAAGCTGGGCTTTTGGTGAAGAGGATCTCATGTATTTGGTACATTTTCACTGTTTTGTGGCCTCTACATACATAGCTGAGAGATGAACTGAAAACTTTGAGTTGGATTATTGTCCTCAAATATCTGCTACTAGAATGAATATGGAAAGGGTAAGGAGACTTGCATCTGTTGAGCATAATCCCCTCCTAACAATGAGTTTATCGTCTATGGCAGTGATGTCAATGGATGTTATTGAGGAGGTAAATGAAAATTTGAAGTTTTCAGAGCTCATCACTGGATTGGAGAATGATTTATACAAACTAAAATGTTTACAGTGGCAGAGACTTCACCTTAAGGCATGCATTCATTATAAAATTTTTCCGAGGGGGCTCCAGCTTTATGCATGCCTATTACGGTGAGACTCACTCAGAGCTGCTTGCATGGTGGCAGCAGATTAATCTTGACACCAGCTTCTGTTACATGCAGCTATTGAGTTTTTTGCACCACATGAAAGGGAGCTTGTACAGCTGGTAGAAAAACAGCAGAGGGAGCTTGTACAGCTGGTAGAAAAACAGCAGTGGGAGATGGAGACTGTTTAAAGGTGAGCAGTACCTTGTTAAAATTAATGACTTATATTTTGCAGTTGCCGCATATGATTTAAGGCTACAGCAGATGAAGGTGAAGAAAATGACGAGAGACTATCAAGATTATTTACATGGCAACATTTTTGCTTGGCTGCGAGATAAGGTTATACAAGTCAATGGTGATGGGGTTACCAGTGTCCCAGTAGGGCCTCACACTACCTCAGCCTGCAAGAATGAGAAAGTGCAGCTGAATGGCAAGACTTTGAAAGCTACGCCTTCTGAAGATGATCAAAACTCGTGTTGTTTCTGATTTGCAGGGTATACCGCCAGCCAGTGGAGGCGCAAGGTCAACTGACTTGGAATTATTGGGCGTGCTGAACAGGGCACAGACTATTACTGCTGATCCACATGTCTTAGGAGGTAGACTGAAAGTTTTCAACAGTTCTTCTTTCCCAAGTCTTCTGGTTCCTATCAAAAAGAACGGCATGAGAAGGAGCCATTCACAGAACAGGAATGTGAAGAGACGGAAAACTTCAATTTGACTATTAATGGTGATCATATTGTCTGTAATATATCTAGCATTATATTAACTGAATAAGAGTCTGACTTTTTTTCCCAGTGTGGGTTCGATTTTTAGTGATGTTATGCTGGATTTATATGTGTTTGAGAGGGGTTTAGTGTTAATAATGTTGTTCGACAGGGTGAACTGAGACAACCAAGTGTTTTTATTCCACCTTGTAATCCAACAGTTGAAACGTTTTTAAAAACATGTGAAGACAAGATTATGGCACATTTAGCTTCCAAACAAGGCCATGTATACCATAACTTGACACCAGGACAAAGGGATGCCCTAAAATCATTAATGTGTGGTAATAACATAGTAATTAAGCCACCCAATAAAGGTGGTGCAGTTGGGGTAATGGATCATCACATCTGAAGAAGTATACTTCATTTGGTCTTCAACCTGTGGGTTTTGGATCCACATTTTCCAGCTATTGATCTGAGCTCCAAGCTCCTCCCCATACCATTAATACCCCCTGTCTTCCTTCTCCCTTCAGATCTCATTTGCCATAGCATAGCAACAAGCATGGTCCGAGCTCCGAGTTTTAATGAGTGTTGTAAGTGGTGTATTTTTTGCCAACTTTTTTCAGATTTCTCTATTTCTTTAACTTTCAGTGACTGCATCGGTTAAAAAAAAAAAGTTTTTTTCCCTTTTTCTGTCTGTACTTTCTAGCACGTGTGACTGCAGTGGTGGTGCTGCGGTAGTGTTGTCGCCTCACAGTATGACATTGTCCTGTTCGATTCTCAACTAAAGCGTCTTCTGTGTTGAAACATGCATGAATGAGCATACCTTCGTTGAAGGTTGTGCATCAGAGCTGGCAACTCGGTATGTAAAAATCTACTACCAATCATTAGCCGACCAGAGTTCCGCTGTGGCTACCCCTAGCCTGGAAAAGACAAAAGATACAACAACTTTCTAACGCGTGTGTGTGTGCATGCACGCCTGGTGCTGGGATGGCAGAAGCCCCAAAAGCAGGTTTCAGAAAATGCACAGTGTGCACCCATAAGCTCTCTCCAGTGGATGACCGCACTCTGTGCGTGGTATGCCTGGGTGCAGACCACCTTAAGGTCCCCCTGTTCTATTTGTGCTGGGTTCAACCCCAGAGCATTTAAGGACAGGCAGGACAAACTTATCCTCAAAGGTCTGCTTCACTCCTCGGGCACGGCGGTCCTTTTATCCCCTGCTGGGGGAGCAGTGGCCACTGCATCTTCCTCCTCTTCCATGGTCTCTGGGACTCAAACTCCCACTATGAGATTCGCGGAAGCGGATAAGACTAAAGACAGGCCTCGCAAGCGGTCCCCCGATCGCTCATCACAGGCAGGTCCACTACCCAAAGTGAGGCCTTCGACTAGGCCTTTGTCTCCTCGGCTCCGTTCTCTGAGGTTCTCCCCCGAGCCCAAGGACCCCCCGTAGCCGGTCCCCCTGCTAGGTTCTCTCCCCACCGGCTTTCCTGACCAGTTTCGATGGCGTCATCCCACTCCACCCAGAGGCTTAGTGAGGCAGAGATGGACATGATGTGTAGGGTTATCCGCACTCAGTTCCAGATGGGGGTCTTGCTGGCACCCTCCCCCTCCAGAGGGGGCTCTTTGCAACCTTTTTTCTGTCCAATACCTCCTTCACTGATCTGACCGGCAGTTTCGGAGTTTTTGGATCCGAGGACCCTCGCGGTCGGCACTGAAGGTACCGTGTACCTCAACGATGGCCATTGCCTTGAGCTTGTCAGATCTGACTGGGTCAGATCAGAGCTCTTGGAACCGTAGCCTCTAGGTCGGATCTGAGGGGGGTGCTCTCTGCTCCGTGTGCTTTAGAGTAGAGCATCCCCTTCGGCTTCTCTGGTCCGACTCCCTAGTTGTGTCAGGGGGAATGGCCTCCCCCCGGTAGTTCCCAGGAGGTTCGTTCCCCCTCAGCCTTTGACGTAGTGGAGCAGGTTCTCTCAGTGTCGAGACCTCTGACAGTCTCCTCCTTGGACTCTGTCCAGACCCCCTTGGCTCAGAGTTCGGTTCTGACTGTCTTGACGTCTCAGGGACAACCCGTGATCTCAGAAAGTTTCCCTGAGGGAACAGCAAGAGGTTTGCAAGTCCTCCCCAGAGAGTCCCACTGAGGAGGTGCCTCGCAAACGGATGTGTAAGAGGAGGCACTTGGACTCTCCACCAGAGTCCCTCACCGAAGGCGCAGACTTGGAGGAAGAGGAAGGCTCCCCACGGTCACCCCCCCCAAAAGGATGTCTCATTTGGAGACATCATGGAGCTCCGCTGCCGGGAGGGGGGGGGGGTCTGCCCCAAAACCGACCTCGGACAAGTCTGTGTTCCTGGAGGGATTTGGCTTGGGCCAATCTACCACTTGGTTGTCCCCACCTGCAGATCCTTTAGTGGATCTCATAACATCTAGGGCATGGAGTGAACCGGACACCGTAGAGCCCATCCCCAAGCACTCCGACAAAGTTTTGAGCCCCCTCCCCCCCATAGGACTTGGCGCACTGGAACAAGTGATCCCCAGTAGATGCGATGATGGTGGCAGCCGCCACTAAGGAGGTGCTTGCTCAGGAGAGCTCCATGCTTCATCCCCCTGATTGGGAATAGAGGGTGATGAACCATTTTGGGAAGTGGGTGTATGCTTCAGCAGCCTTCTCAGTGAGGGTACTGAACTACTTGGCACACGTCATTTGGCTTCAATGAGACCTTGTGAAGGAAGTCACGGAGTCGACCCCAGAGTCAATTTCAGCAGAGGACAAGAAGATGTTCGCCCGAATGGCCACTCTTAAAGTGGTTGCAAATACATCCATGTGACTGCTCTCTCATGCCACAGAGGGAGCTACAAGGGAGGCCGGGACAGGCGTTGCCATCAGGCATCACACCTGGCTCTGGCTGTGTCAGTTCTCAGAGCCCTTTAAGGCGTCCTTTACCAATGCCCCGTATGATGGTTTTTCCATCTTCGGGAAATCGGTCAAAATCTGCCAGAGACACTAGTCCAGAGCAAGGACGATGGGGAAGACACTGTCTGCCATCAGAATCTGCTTCTCAACCCCTCAAAGATAATTTTCCAGGAATCAGCGAGGGATGAAGATGACGTGGTTCTGGAAGTCTCAGGTGTTTTCCCGGGATGCTTAGGACTCTCCTTCCCCCAGAGGCAGAGGGAGCTATGATGGATGCCACCCTAGAGGCAGAGGGGGTTCAAGGAATTTCGGGTCCCATGAACCCTTCTTGGAGTAACCCGGGCAGCAGCCCTGAAGGGTTGCCTGACTGCTAGTCTCCTGAGGCAGTTGGGGGTCGTTTGTCTCTGCATCCAACAACATGGGAGGCCATTACAACAGATCGTTGGGTGTTGCGAATCATATCCAGAGGATATTTTGTTCCATTCAAGGAACTGACCTGTCCGAACAAGCACCTCCCAGACGTTCCACCCGCGCAAAGTGAGGAAGCAGCACTAGTAATCGGAAAGTTGCTGAAGAAATGAGTCATCCAGTCAGTCCCCCTAGACCAGTCTGGATCCAGCATCTATTCCAGGTTCTTTTTGGTGCCAAAGAAAATGGGGGACCTCAGACCCATCTTGGATCTGTCCACATTGAACCTGTCAGTAGCCAAGGCGAAATTCCAGATGGTTACTCTTCAATCCATTCTGCCCTTTCTGCAGGCCAAAGGTTGGATGTGCTCGATCAACCTCCAGGATGTGTACTATAACATCAAGATAGGCGCTCTAGGAGGTTTCTCCGCTTCTGACTGGGAGCCAGTCATTATCAGTTCAGAGCCCTTCTCTTTAATCTCACCACAGACCCCAGGATGTTCATCAAGGTGATGGCAGTTGTAGCGGCTCACCTGAGGCTTCAGGGTATTCCGGTCTTTCCTTACCTAGAAGATGGCTCTTTGCTGCCCTGTCAAAGCTTCTACCCTGCCAAGCCAGGGATTACTTCCTTCTGCTAGCAAACAAATTGGGTATCACCATCAATCTGAACAAGTCTATATTGGCCCCGATCCAGATTTTAGACTTTATTGGGGCTTGGTTGGACACTGTTCAAACAAGTTTTTTCCTCACTTCAGACAGGATACACAGTCTAAGATTACATGTGTTGCACATTCTTCATACCCAATTCCCAACAGCCGAAGCAGTCCTAAGGGCGTTGGGTTCCATGGCGGCCACGATCAATCTTCTGCTGATGGCTCATCTTCATATCAGTGTTCTTCAGTGGACGCTTGCAGTCCAGTGGTCCCTGTTAGATCTTCCTCTGTCATTTTTCTGTGAGGATCTCAAGAGTATGCAGGGACTCCCTTTGTTGGTGTATTCAGTCCTCGGTCCTCCTCAGGGGACGCTTACTTTCATCCTGCCTGTCCCAAGACCACCGTGACCACGGATGCCTCCCAGCTAGGGTATGGGGGGGGCACTGCTCGGGAAGGAAAGTTCAAGTCACATGGTCCCCTTTTGAGACCAGCTTACATATCAAACCACTAGAGATGAGGGCGGTCCTTCTTGCGTTGCAGGCCCTTCATACTCATCTTCCTCAGGGGATGATTGCAATTCAGACAGGCAATATGTCAGTGGTCTGGTATATCAACAAACAAGGGGGGAACCAGATCTTATCCCCTCTGTCGAGAAGCCATGAGAGTGTGGGAATGGGCGATCTCTACCAGCTGCATTTTGGTGGCAATGTACATTCCTGTGTGGCCCAACATTCTAGCGGACAGGCTCAGCAGATCTATCCTGATGCTTTATGAGTGGTCTCTGAATCCTTCAGTAGCAGAACAGATCTTTCAAAGGTGCGGTTGTCCTTGCCGCGATCCTTCGCATCTCCTTCAAACACTAAATGCAGCAAGTTTTTTGCTCTGAACCCGATGTAGGGGGAAGCGTCCAGAGACTCACTGGTACATGCTTGGCCTCCCGATGTCCTCTCTAGTTATCCCCCGCTTCCTCTTATGTCTAAGTTTCTTCAGAAAGCCCGAAGGCTGGGGAGCACTGTGATCCTCATCCCCTCATTCTGGCCTCACCAAGTTTGATTCCCCTTACTGTGGTCTCATCTGGTAGTTCCTCCATGGACATTGGATCCGGTTCCAGATATTCTTTCTCATCTCTCAGGGATTCCTCACCCAGACTTGGACAGTCTGAAGCTCACAGCTTGGCTGCTCCAGTTCTCATGTCATTAGGACTCCCGCATTGTCATCCCCTGTTAAATCAATTTTGATTGCGGCTCATAAATCTTCCACCAGAATGGTGTATCATAGTAAATGGAAATGTTTCTCCATATGGGCCACTCAGCGGTCCTTTGATCCCTTTACTGCACCTCTTTCGGCAGTCTTAGATTTTCTGGTGAGTGTATTCCATCAGGGTGCCAGTTCATCTACAGTTAAAGTCCAGCTGGCAGCTATTTCTAATTTTCATGTGGGGGTGAACATGTCTTCCTTGGCGTCTTCCAAACTTTGTAAGACTTTCCTTAAAGGGGCCTTCCTTCTTGGACTTCCAGTTAAGGATCCTACGCCTTTGTGGGACCTTACTTTAGTATTACAGACATTAGTCTCAACACCCTTTGAACCTACAGCTTCCGTTGATTTGCAATTTGTGACCTGAAAAACCGCCTTCTTGATTGCCATTACATCAGCCAGAATAGGATCAGAGCTCCAGGCCCACTCTATTAAAAATGCCTTGCATGATTTTTCACAAAGACAGGGTGTCATTGCTTACTAATCCATCTTTCCTTCCTAAAGTAGCCTCAGAAGCCAATATTAATCAAACTATCAATTTGCCAGTTTTTTCCTTAACTTTCAAAACAAAGGGGAATAAAAGTTGTGCGTGCTAGATGTTCATAGATAACTGAGATTCTATTTTCACAGGACAAAACCTTTTCATAAATCTGATCAACTATTCATGTCTTATTCTGAACCATTATTAGGTAAACCAATTTCTACGGTAACCATTGCTCGCTGGATCTCCCAATGCATTGTTTGAGCGTATGCTGTTAAAGGAATGTCTCCTCCGGGACAAGTGAAGGCACATACTACTTGATCTAGCTGCCTTCTGGGCTAGGGTGTCTCTAGATGATATCTGTTCGGCAGCCACTTGGTCCTCATCTCATACCTTCATTTCACATTGCAAACTGGATATTGTGTCTAGAAACAGAACATCATTCGGTTCACCGGTGCTCTGGAATATCCTTCCATGAAGGCCACCCAGGAGTTTTTCGTAGCTGGGGACTCTGTTCCACAGGTTGAAGACTAAATTAAATAAACTACTTCAGATAAAGAAGTTATGTACTCACCGTAACGTTCCATCTGAGTAGTTGTACTTTTAAACGTTCCTGCCTCCTTTCCTCCTGACCTTGTTACTTAGTGAAGGATGTTATACCTTTGTATACGTTGTGAGACCCTTGGTCCTGTCTTGGCCCTGGAGTTTTTTTATGGTTCGTGCTTGTGATAACTTTCTGTTGGTTTGGGTGTTTGGTACTATTTAGACAACAAACTCTATCTGAAGGGAGACTGGGTATTATCGGTAAGGGAGGAGCTTGGAGCTCTGATCAGTAGCTGGAGAATGCAGCAATGTTAGATCTGATACCCACAGGTTGAAGACAAATGAAGTGCAACTACTCAGACGGAACGTTATGGTGAGTACATAACTTCTTTTTTTACAAAATAATAATAGACATGCTCAGTGATGGTACAACTTATTTACATTTGTCTCCGTTAGAAGCCAAGATGTTGGCTGATAATGCGAAACGTGATTTAGTGACATAAGTATAATGGTCTGATTAGTGAAGAAATATTTATAATTATATGGATAGATCATCCGTGGTGCCCCTATTTAAGGCCCTTGCAAAGATGCATAAAGATCCTTTTAACCCACCCCTGCGACCTGTAGTGTCAGTTAGAGGTTGGGTTTTAGAGAATGCCTCAGTATAGGTAGAATCAAAATTGAAATTAGTATTGGCCTGTGTTACGAGAGTTTTGAAAGATACAGGACATTTTTTAACATCTTTATATGAGTATGTTCAGACCAAGGCTGATTATAGTAGTTATTTATTTGTCACTTTGGATACAAATAATTTATTTATGGTCATCACAGGAGAATATGGATTGGCAGCCATTGAATCCTTTTTGAGCCACAACAAAGTACTGGATGTTAAAACTATGAAAACTGTTGGTATTTTGCGCAAGCTCATATTGGATAACAATATTTTTCTGTATCAAGGTTGTTACTATCCACAAAAGAAAGGTATTGCTATGAGGACGCTTTGTGCAAACTCACATGCAAACCTGTTTTTGGCACATTGGGAAGATGAAGTGATTTCTAATACTGCACATGAATGGAGAGAACATTTGGGATACTATGTAAGATTTGTGGGTGATGTATTTATGTTGTGGAACGGTACCTGTGATGAGTTGCAATTGTTCATAACTTTAGAATCCACCACTGACTTTTTTAGATTTAGTATGTCATGTTCTGCACTGTTATTGATTATTTGGATGTGCTATTGAATAAGGGGTGTGCGGGCTCCATAAAAACATCCATGTGTAGAAAAAGATGTTGGAGGAATAGCCTCCTGGCCTTTGGTAGCGTGCATTCCAGACATTTGTTTAGGAACATTGTGAGGCGACAGGTTTACAGGGCATCCAGACTCTGCACTGAGGAAGAACAATTTGAGAGAGGTGGATTGTCTAGTTACTAATTTTAACATGGACTATAGAATGGAAGCTGTTGAACAGGTTGTTGGAAGTAGAAGGGATAGGCTGTTTAAGGCCAAGCTGTGGTTCTCTAATACTAGAGGTGTAATGATGGAACAACAGAGTCTTGGCAATAGTAATAACATAAGACAGATTCCGTGTGGTTCTAAAATACAGTAATAATAATATAGGGGGAGTATGTGATATACGACATAACTGGAAAATTTTATTAACTGATGAGAAGCTTAAGGGTATAGTTGGCACAGCACCCTCCTTCAGCTTTAAGCGTAACAAAAATTTGAAAGATTTACTTTTTCAAAGAGCAATATTGTTAAGACAATAGCATCTCAGCGGCAAGGTACTTTTTCATGTAGGCACTACAAGGCAAGTGGTTATATTATGAGCCAGAATTTATTTGTTCATCTCATTGCTGGTAAATGTTATTCTCTTCCCAGTATGCTGATTGTCAAACATGTGATTATATGTATTTGGCTCAGTGCAGAGATTGCTGTTCATTCTATGTAGGCAAGACCAACTGCCGATTGAAAGAAAGGATTCTAAAACACCTGTCAGCAATACGTTTAAGTAATGTTCATAATGCTTTATCGCAACATGTTATGATGAATGCTGGGCACACATTTGCTTTTATGGTATTACAAGAGGCGAGTGAGATCTAGTGCCAGAGGTGGTGGTATAGTAAATTTAACTGAATTCAATGAAACAAAGTGGATTATTGAATTAAGGGCTGATAGAGCCCCTGGTTTGAATGGAGTCACCCATATTAAACCCGCCCTGAAGAGGCGGAGGGTTCAGTACTGAAACAACATTGGTTATTATTATTTCTTTTAAATATGAATTTTGTTTTTGTGTGAGTTATCTGTTGAAGGGATAAACCCGAAAGCGCTTATATGTGTTAGTTTTTAATAAACAATTTTTTGTATAGTTTTATCAGCGGCTTTCATTTGTTTGTCATATGGATTGTGTGTATTGTGCTGCTGTGCTCTTCTCTCCAGTCTCCTTAATGGTGGAGGTTGAGTAGAGACCAAAAAACCCATTTCCAGTAGGATTATCGGCAACACTGGCTTCACCAGCATACTTAGGCACTGAATAAGCCCCATTTTGCTTATAGACAAACTCATACTCCCGATAAACTTAATTTTAGCAGGAAAAGGAAGTTAAAAAAAAACAGATGTATCCACTTTTTTAAAAATCTCAAAATGGAAAAAAATTTTGAGCTCAAACAGTAAATCTTGTTGCAAATATATATTAAGATGGTCTAACTCATCTAAGTTTTTCATGTGGTTTTCAGCTCAGTAAGAAACTTAATTATTTTAAAACCACATTCATCAAACACTCAAGTTCTTGGTGAAGAGTTCTGAACCATTTTGAACACTGTTTGGAAACTTATTCTTAAACTTTCAGGTACAATATGTTTGAAATATGCATTATCGTCTTGAGTTTTAAATGTCTGTAATTTATTTTCAAATCAAGACAATGAAGAGTCAAAAGTCTTACGGTGTGGTTCCATTCAGAACTTATGAAAATTAAGTTTTGTGTAACGAAGCATCAAAATTAAAAGGCTGTTTAGAACTGTCAGTTTGTGGAGGTTGTGGTGTGTCATTATTGCCAGAAGCAGTGGTGGAATAATCTGAATTGTTCCCTTGAGGGGGTCTAGGTTCAGGTAAAATCATTGGAGTTAGTCATACCACAGAAGTACAAGGGACAAGCTTGTTATTTTCAGTTAAGAATAAGAATGCTGATTCTAAATTATTCAATCAGTTAATACCTCTTCACCTGTTATCTTTGTTTGAAAAATTCTGTACACAAGATATTAGGCATTTTTTCATGATTGACTAGGTCCCATTCCTACAGTTTGTCTGAAGAATTTAGGTTATTGCATGAACTTAGCAACAATACTAATATCAGGAATATGAAACCAGATAAAAGTGGAGGTGTATTAATGAACACCATTGATTATTCCAATAAAATGTTTAGATTATTAAATAAACAATATTGTAGAATTTCAAAGAATGAAATTAATATTGCCTATCATAAGAATGATTTATTTTTAGAAGCTCTATGTAGTCTAGAGGTAGTTGATTACAGATTGTATATGTTTTTGCATGTCAAACATCCCGTTATTCCTAGACTGTTTGGTATTCCCAAGATCCACAAGAGTATTAATGTTTCAACCTGTAGTAGCAGCTGGTGGATCAAAAACTCATCCCTTAGCTCTCTGTGTGGATAGAGTTGACAAACAGTTCAGGCTGGAATATCCCTATATCTTTAGAGACTCTTGGGATTTTTTAGGACAAGTTAAGTCAGATTTTTTTCACCCTGAATGTTTTTTAGTTAGTGTGGATGTGTTGGATCTGTTTTCATGTATCCCTCATGACATCGGCATCACTTGACTCAACAAGGCATTAGTTAATTGTGATACTTTGTCTAACAGAGAAGTTAATACTGTTGTTTCCTTTATGGAAACAGTTTTAATGAGCAATGTTGTATATTTCAAGGGGAGTATTTTAAACTAGTGGTGTTGCTATGGGTGCTGAATATGCCCCCTTGTATGCCGATGCTGTTATGTGGTCCTGGGAGCACAAATTTCTTAACACTTTTTAGATGACATATTTATTTAGAACAATTAACCAGTTTTTACTTATATCAATACTGCCACTGTATGTTTTCAAGATTTACCTATAATTTTTCTATTGATAGTGTCCATTATTTGGACATTTTATTAAGGAAAGATTTTAGTTTAGGTAGATTCAAATCTGATGTGTATTCAAACCAAAGATTAAAAAGGTCACACAGACCAGTTTGTAAAAACTACAAGAAAAACCTAGCCAAGCTAGAGTTTTCACTGTGGAATACTTTAAACCTCTTGTAATAGAGGCCAGTGAGATATATGCAAATATCCCCTTAAGGACATCGTGTTTCAACTATATGGCTTCTGAATGTCCATAACTTTTTTACTTTTTCTTTTTAAGTGTTTGTGGAAACATTCAGGCCAGTAAAGCCAAACCCCACCAGCTGTGGAAATGCATGTTTCTGTCTTCTTATAAATGGGTCAGCACAGCATAAGTGTACTGTTTGGCTATACTTTAGAAGCACAGGGTCTTTACACCCAGCTGATGTCCATAACCATTAAAGCATCTGCAGTATATCCCACCTAACATCTACTATTTATAGAAAGCCCACATTTTCCTTTTGCTGTCTTCAATCTCATAGTTGTCATCCTTACAAACAAAAGAAAAGTTTGCTTAATGGACAGATGATCAGACTGGCCAGAATTATTGGAAGTTCTTATTAACATGTTTTTAGGCAGGGGTTATCTGTATGAGATGCCTGTTAATACTAAAGATGAAATTATATGTGGACTGGCCGGAATTATTGGAAGTTCTTATTAACATGTTTTTAGGCAGGGGTTATCTGTACGAGATGCCTGTTAATACTAAAGACGAAATTATGTGTGGCATGCAACACAAATTCAAATCCTAGGTATATGCCTAGCATATAATTACATTAATTTAGATGATATGAAGGATTCTCTAGGTTATAATCGCATTTGTCTCAAGTACAGCAGGGGAAGCCAGGCTGTATTATGCCTTAACAAACACTGGAACATCATTACTCATGAGAAATTACTACATGAAAAACTGGGCATTAGATGTTTTATTTTTTCTAGGCATGTTAATATTAAAAGAGACGCTAGAGAATGGTTCTACACATTTTAAATGCAAAAATAACCCCCTAAGAACAGGCACCAGAAAACGTGGAGCATGTGCACAATGTACATTTATTTTTGAAGGGAATGAATGCATTTTGGACAGTATTAAATATGAATTTACATTTTGTTCCCATTATGATTGTAATAGCAAAGAGGTTGTTTATCTTGTGTTTTGTGATTCTTGTTCAGTTTTACCTATAGAAAAAGAAAGCTCAGAAGAAATACAGGAGCATTATTATGATGTTAAAAAAAAAGTTTAATGCCCTTTTTAGAACAAAGAAAAAAGACCTTAGGATGGGTGGATGTTAATTACTAGGTTAATTATTTCAGCATTTCAGTGAAGTTTGCATTTTGTCAGCTTCACTTTTTATGTTTTCAATAAATTGAGTTTTAACAGCCTGAAGTTTGAAGCTGTGGATGCAACTGCTTGGATACTTAACTTTTTTTAGTTCATCATATTCTAGTGAAGTTTACACCCTGTCAGCTTCACTTTTTAAGCGATTAATAAATTGTGTCGTAACAGTCTGAAGCTGTGGACGACACCTAAGGTCTTTTTTTTTGTTCATTTGTCTACCCTCGGTGTCTTTAGTAGTGGTGAGGAGAATTTATTTCCTGTAATGCCCTTTTTAGGCATAAGTTAATTTACAACAATATTTTTTTTGGAGCAAATTGTTCCAAACCTTAGAGGGGGCACCTTGGGAACTGACTTTGGAATGTCGTGAATTGTAGTGGAAAATTAGGTTAAAAGCATGTGAACCTCCTGGCTTTAATAAGGCTCTCTCTTTAAATAGTGTTTTGAAACTATGAGCTGCTAAATTGTGATCATTGTAATTGTGATGTGTTTTTTATTGTTGTGTTTTTCACCTTATTGTTTAACATCGCTCTTATTGGTGTGTACACAGTACTGTTGTTCTCTAATCTTTTTTTTATTCACGGACTTTAATTTCTGATTGGACATTAAATGTCACAAGATTGTTTTAAATGATTTTTTTAAAACTTTGAATCAATTAATGTAGTTCTGGTGAAATACTTTAGACAAAAGCATTTAACTAAAATAACTTGTTGACATGGCTTGTGTGGTCAGTCTGTCAGTCTACTATTGTTTTTTTTTTTATTTTAAGTTTTGTTTTCTCTGAGTATTTCCCCCTGCTTATGTGTTATAGCTGTCTTAAGAGTTTTTATCTGTAAGTAGCAGCTGTGGAGCACAGCCTTGCATTATGGGGTGTATATAAAAAAAAGATTCACACACACATTAGTGAGTTTCAAAATTTGCTATTTAAAATAATGTTTTTTTTTTTTCAAGTGCTGGGATTCGCATTATATGGTTTTGTCATTTTTGTGGGGAGATGGAAGTAGATGTTCCTAGCTTGTCTCATCACTTGGAGAAAGGGCATTTCTTTAAAGTGGCCAGTGATCAGCCAGATGATCCTTCTGATAGCCTTAAGATTTTCCCGAGCAGTTTCAAAAGATCAAAAAAAGGGTAGAGAACTCTGACATATATTTTCTTGGAGAAAAGTCTATTCCTATGACTGTCTTCTGGTGTCTGTGTTGTGTCCTTGGCCCTTGCTAGTGAGGAGTGGAATTTGCATCATTTCTCCTTTTCCGCACATATTAAGGGACCCAGGCTATGTGCATTTCTGTCATCTGAGTTTGGGAGTTTGTCCTGTGGCATAGGTATAACATCTCCTTCATCTGCATCAAGCCTTGCTTGGGAAGTGACCATTTGAGTCACTTGTTTGTAGCTTGGCAGCAGCACTCTGGAGTGAGTGTCACAATACAGCATTTAAAATGTTTTAAATCAACTGTTTCCACTAGAACAGTTCCTTACTGTACTGTGGTGGTTTCACTTTGAAAAAACATTTATCCCAGCCTGGAAAAGCTTGCTGCAGTCCCCAGTTCATTGCTGTCATCAAGGCCAGTGAATATAGATAGCTTTCTAGCCAATTCCCTCCCCAAATTGACATCATCACGACTGTCCTAACCTTTTACCCCCCCCTCATGCTGTGATGTCACAGTTGCCTAGTCTTTCCCCTACACATACAGAAAGTAAAGGTTAGAACAGGGAAACACCATTAGTCAAGTCTCTGGCTGTGAGCTGCCATTTAGAGCAGGTAACAACTGAAATTACCCTTAGCACTTTGACAGCTGGGGAAGTTAAGTGTGAAGGGGGGTGGGAGATGAGTCATAGTAATACAATGCAGGCTTCACAAAAGACTGCAATTTAGCCATTCTAAAAAGAAGCAGCAGTATAAATCAATTTGAAAGTCTGTTCTATAGCATTTGCACTGTCTATGTTTTAAGTAGTCATTGAACAGCATGAAATGTTACTTAAAACTGACTTAAAGACAGCAGTGTATGCATGTAAAATCAATGCAGCGGCAGGAGCTTTCAGAAGAAAGAAGCTTGCATGATATAACTTTTAACAGGCAATCACTGCATTGTGGGATACCTAGAGGCAGCCTAACCAATCAGCATCAGTTCAAGATTCTAGACCCCATGCGGTCAGACCCGGAAATTATGTATAAAAAATATCTAAAAACCTGTAAATAGTCCCAGAGTGGTGTTTAAAATATAGGAAACGTTCAAACCATGATGAAATATACATGTATTTTGAGTGTGTGGGTGCAGTTCTCCTTTAACTAGGATAGAACACTGATCCACCTGTGCTGTTTTTAGGCTCTGCCCAAATGAAAAGAAAAACTATATGCAGAGCAAAGGTATACAAAATGCTCAAGAAAGTATATATTCTGTAGTGTAAGAAATAAAACACTTTGACAGGAATTATATAGTGCAGCAAGTTAGAACTTTTTACATAGAAAAGAATTCTGAAACATTGGCCATGAGTTCAAATTTGGTGCTTTATATCTAGAAGAGCCCAGAGCATATGGATACCTTTGAAAAATTCATTTACAGTATTGTTGGTTTCTTAGAGGCATATGAAGACCATGTGACAATCCCCTTGTTGCATTTTTCTTTCTGAATATTGGGAAAGAGGAAGTTGTACTTTTTGTTTAAGAATTGATTCCCAGCTTCTGAGGTATGTGACAGAAAAAGGGTTCAGTTTGCTTTAGCTTGCTGAATGAGGTAAGGAGATTTGGAGTGGAGGTGGAAAGTGACTTCAGGTTATATAGAGGTTGTCTTTCTGAGAGTCTATTCGCAAATTGAGGGGAGGACTCCATATTGGTAAGTTTAAGTGTAATACTAGCAGGAGAGGATAGTTCTTTGTGGATTGGGTAGCTGTTTGGCTTTGGTGAGTGCATTGCAGTGGTGTTCTCTTCTGGAAAAGAGTTATGACTGGGCAGCTGTTGGAAATTGATTTGGAATAGTAATAGGTTCATTTGTGATGTGGAGGCAATCAGGAGGAGTCCATACACCAGTTGTGAGTGGATGACAAATATAAAGATACAGGGGCAAGTAGTTTAGTAAAAAAATTTGAAATTATTGGAAGTGAATAAGAGCATATTTCCTGGTATCCAGTACTTTTATTAGAACAGTGCATAACTTTGTTTTATTAAGAGATAGCAGAAGACTTTTTCTTAAGGCTAAAAAGTTAATCTTTTCTGAAAGTACACAAACCATTTTTCCTATTTGGTAGGGGAATAAAGATAAAACAAGAATAGACAGCAGTTAGTATAAGTAGGAGTACAGGCTGTAACTAGTGCCTTAGCATGGATAACTTTAATTTTAGGTTGGGTATTGCCTGTGGGTGCAGCTGTCAATTTGGGGCAATCTTTCCTATCCAGAGAGTTCATCTTCATTGTTTGAAGATGTACGTAGTTTTGTGCATTTGTTTTAATAGATTGAGAGTGTTCTTGGTTGTGTGTGTGTGTTTTTGATGATTGTTATTAAAACAGTCCATTTTATAAAATGTGACATAGGTTCAAGCAGAGATGACAAACTGTATAAAGGATCAATTTGACAAATATTAGTGGATGCATGTAACATGAAAGCTGGAAACCAGACGTTTAAAAAGGCTATCCTTATAGGTGAGGATAACTTGTCATGGCTACACTACCAGTATTTTGCAATGTGAATGGCCTCGCAGGTATAGACAAAAAAGGGAAGAGTGTTGAATTATATTAAGAAATGCAGATTGCAGATAGCAATTCTACAAGAGACACATTTGGAAATAAGTGAGCATGTGAATTTTAGGAAAGGAGGATTTCAGGATGGATATTTAGCAGAATATCAGGGACAACAGAAAAGGAGAGTACTTATGCCAATTACTAGAAGAGCTGCCATAGTAATGGAATAGAGGGAAAAAGATGATGGAAGATTTGTGGTAGTAATAAGCTACTGGCAAGAGAGGAGGATTACACTGGCATGTATTTGTATTCCATTTAAAGGATTCATGTCAAGTCAGGGGTAATTTCGCAAATGAAAAAAAAATTAACTATTTGCCAAAGCCAACTTCGACAACTCAAATTTGTTTTTGCAGGGGGACAATCCCCCCCCCCCTGCACTCTTCATGTGGGGGAACATCCGCTGACTTAAAGTACCAACTCCAAAAGTTGCATAGCAGTGGAGAAAAAAGCAAACTCTACTGTTGGAGAAAGTACTTTCTATGAACAGCACTCGCACTTTCTCTGTTCTTAGAATGTATGTTCGATAACATAAAATGCTCCTCCACCTAAAACTTGTACCATAGAGCTTAAGAAAATTGGGGGAGAAATAATCAGCTTTCAGCAGGGAAGATTTCTTATAGGTGAGGACTGGAACTTTATTTGCAACGGTGAGGATATGTCTGGGGGGACCAAGAAGGGAAAATATTGACAAAAGAGGGTAGATTCCTGAAATTTATGAAAGCATTTGGTATAGAAGACATGAATTCAGGAATGGGAATGCCAAGAGAATTTGCATATTATTCCCCATGGTACAATAACTGGGCTAGACTAAACAGAAAATCTGATGTCAATTTTCACTGTGTCCTCAACCTATGGGCTCAGATCCGATCCCTCAGATCCGACTTGGCCGTTACAAAAGCTCATGGCAACGAAAACACTCGCAAGTTTCTCCCTTACCCATAATGCACCAACCTCAAGTACCTCAGATCTCATTTGCTGCTGTAATCGAAAGGTGTTAACCATTGCTCTTGGTCAGATAAGTGGTTAGATTTCATAACTTTACCTGTTTTCTAGTTAAAACCTTTAATTTGTTAGGTTATTTTCTTTCCCTTACCTTCCACTTGACTCTATTGAGATCTTTTTCCCAATCTTAATACATTCTGTCCCTTTCCTTCTTCTTGTACATTTTTTTGTACCTTGAATACTATTGTTAGTATTCCTTTTCCTTCTACAGTCTGTGCAGCCTTTACTTAACATAGCTGGTTATTTTCATTTCCTCTCTCTCTTTTTCTGCGAAAAAAATATTTTATAAATAATATGTAATTTTATTTGTTTCTTGTTCAATATCTGGTATTTTTCCTTATGTGTTAAAATAGCTGAAAAAGAGAGAGACCCGGCTGGGTTTACAAAATGTCTAAAGTACTGGCATAAGATTCTGGTTTCTGATGCCCACACATTCTGTGGTGTACTGTTTAGGACCACTGCACCTTCAAGAGGACTGCACCACTTGTCATGCCTTCAATCATAGAGCCCTAGTTGAACGCAAAAAAAAAGTCGATTTTAAAAGGGTTACTCCCTTCTTCTTTTAGTGAGGTGTTATCTGGAGCTCTGTCCCCAGAGAAATCAAAAATGACCAAACCTTCTTCCCCAAGCTGCTCTTCTCCATCAAAGCCTTTGAAGAAGTCTGTGAAAAGACTTCTTTGGGATCCCACCTCCCCTTCAGATCCTAGAAAGAAAATATCTAAGCTATTGGATCAGACTTCAACCTCAGATCCGAAGCTAAAGAAGGTAGATACATAGGATTTGACCTCATCATTGGATCCGAAAATAAAAGTACAGGCCCAACACTAAGGGACTCTGGCTAACAAACTTTGCAGATGACCGCAAACTGGGAGCCATTATTGAATCCCCAAATGATGTGGATATTCTACAAATGGGCCTTACAGAAACAGATGCTTGGTGCCAGAGCCATGGGCTCAAGCTTAATGCCAAGAAATATATAGTTATTCCCTTTGGGAAAAAACATGTACCCATGAATTACCACATAGGTGGCAGTACACTAAACACCGAAAGTGTGATGAGAAACTTAGGGACACAGGTGGACAGTGGTCTCAACTTCGATAACCACATCGCCGCAACAGTCAGGAAATCCTTCTATGTGGCACACCTCATCACTAAGGGCTTTTTCATCCAGAAAAACGGAGGTCATTGTCCCACTGTACTCATCCCTCATTTAGACTCATTATAGAGTACAATGCCCCGTTTGGTATGTATTTCACAAGACATCTGCAACAGCTGGAAAGGCTGCAGAAGTACCTCACTAAACTAATCACAGGCCTAAAGCAGATGCCATATGCTGACCATCTAAAAAAAACTCCAGCTATACTCTGTGGTGTATAGTCTACTCAGAGGTGATCTCTGCTTAACATATAAGACCATGTCAAACCCTGAGCTGTTGGACATGCTCCATTTAAAGAAATCCCAATCCCTCAGAGCCACACGCTCCAGGGATCTAAACCTTGTCATCACAATGAACAAAACATGCTGGAGGGATAGGTTCCTGACCCAGAGACTCCCCATACTCTGGAATAGACTGCCCATACATGTCAAGCAGAGCAACTCCTTGGCCCTCTTCAAAAGGAACCTTGACGATTGCATGGGAGATAGGAAATTCACCCTGGGGAATCACATCAGTCGCCCTGCCAGACAGGGTTCCAGGGAAGTAAATATTGTGGGAAGAAATATCTAGGAAATTGTTATGGCTAGGCTTGTATAGGCCCTAGGAACGATAGCCTAGTACCAACCTATGAACTTTTAAAAGTTCGTTGGCTCAGACTTCCTTGTATCCTACAAAGAAATCATCTGATTTGACTTCCAATACCTTTTACTTCCCAAGGACCAGATAGTCTCTTTCTGTGGACCCAGTTTCCTCCAGGGTTCCCTCCCCTTTTTTGGAGAGACCCTGGTCCCCTTCGATAGTATCCACTCACTCTTCCAAGAGTCAAACGGAAGAATATGTGGAGAGATTGTTGAGAGGAATTCTGTCATTGCAGAGCCTGACAGGTGTCTCTTCGGCTCCTACCCTTTTGGTTCAGGAGGTCTGATCTTCCACTACATCTCCCCTACCAGTTCCTGCTCTGATTCCTTCCATGGTCTGAATCCATGGATCCGAGCTGTCTGGCTCCATCTGCCTTGGATTAGAGGATACTCTTATTCTCTGATCAGGTTTGTTCTGAGGACTTTGGTTCATTTGGATCCAGAGAGCTGTCTGAGCCGAGACTTCAGATCCAAGGTGTTGGAATCAACCCAGAAGTTGTCAGAGCTGTATGTGCACCTCAGAGCCTCAGCACAGGTTAGTTCGGCTTTGGCTTCTGCCTCAGGGGGGCTTGTCCTCAGAGCAGGGAGGGACAGTGATCCAAAAGCTTGCCTTTTTGGATTCTGGGTCCGCACCATCTCTGAGGAGGTCTGCCTTTGAGGCCATGGAGAGAGTATTGTCTGTCTCAGCAACACAGAGCCTTCATGTTTCTACATTTGAAGTCTCACCCATCATTTCCACAGGGACAGCTGGTACCAAAACCCCTGGCTTCCCAGCAGGGTGTTCTGACTTCTGATAACTCACCAGAGCATCCCACTGAGGAGGTCTGTAAGAAGAAAATGTGCAGGAGGAAGCACTTAGACTCCCCAGAGAAGTCCATCACAGAAGATACAGACTTTGGTGAAGGATCCCCATGACCACCTCCTGAAGATGTCTCATTTGGACAAATCCTTGAAATCCTGAAACAGAGAGGTGGCTGGAAGCCCAGCAACCCTTTGAGGAGTCTGTGTTCCTATAGGCTTTCGTTACTATCCTGTCTACCTCCTCGGTGACCTTGCCTGCCAACAAGCTCATTAAGTTGATCATTCGGTGAACTTGGAAGGACCCTGACACCATTGAACCAACACCTCAGAGACCTGACAAAATTATGACAGCACAGGAGGACAAACAGTTTTGGACAAAGGGTGTGCTTGTTGATACTATGGTCATGGTGGCAGCCACTAAACAGGAACTTGCCAAGGAGAGTTCCACTGTCCATCCACCCAACAAGTAGTCTCGGGCGATGGACAGGTTTTAGAAGCATGTTTGTGCTTTGGCAGCCTTCGTCTTGAGGTCAGTGAACCAATTGACACACCTCAGGTTACAGAGGGACCTGATTAAGGAACTGTCAGACACCCTCTCAGGATCCATTTCTGAAGAAGTGTAAGCATCTGTGACTTCTTAATTGACTATCCTGCAGTCAGTTTCCAGCTCTTCCATTAGGCTCATTTCACACATAGCAGAAGGAACCTCGAGAGCAGCATGTTCAGGCATTTCCATAAGGAGGCACACCTGGATGTGCTTATGTGATTTTGTGGAGCCCTTGAAGTCTTTGTTCATCAGTGCTCCTTTTGACAACATGTCTTTGTTTGATGCCATTGTAAAAGATACATGATCCAGGTGTGAGAAGGATGGAAAAACCCTATCTGCTGTGGGCATACATTTTTCCACACCTCAAAGGTCCTTTTCCAGGAATCAGGACGTAGTAGGAAAATGAGGTTCAAGAAGTCCCAGGGACCTTTCCAAGATACATGTGGAGGAGGTTTCCCCATGGGTAGAGGGGAACTTGAGATGCAGCCGCCTTGGCAGAGGTGGCAGGCAAAATCAAGGGTCCAGAGAAACGTTGTTTGACAGATCCTTCCAGCTGTCCTTAAAGGAAGCCCAATTGCCTTTCTCTGGAGGCAGTTGAGGGTTGGTTATTCCTGCACTGAAGAGCCTGGCTAGAAGTAACAAAAAATATTTGGGTGCAGAGGCTATGTAATACCCTTTTCCCTTCTTTCTCCCACTTCCAGAAAAAAAACAGATGTCCCACCCAGTCAGAGGGAACAGGCAGCAATTCGAGTACAAAGGATGCTAGAAGAGAGAGTCATACAACAGGTTCCCCCAGTCCAGATAGAATTTGGAACTTACTCAAGATGCTTGTTAGTGCCAAAGAAAACAGGGGACTGAAGACCAGTCTTGGATCTCAGCAACTTAAACAAGTCAGTTCGATGCACCAAGTTCCAGATGGTCACAGTTCAGTCCATTCTTCCCTTTTTGGGAAAGGACGACTGGATGTGCTTAACAAACCTTCAGTATGCGTACTGTCACATAAAGATGAACAGGCGATCCAGAAGGGTCTTGTCCTTCCGGCTGGGAACCAGTCTTTATCAATTCAGAGCCCCCAGGGTGTTTACCAAGTGCATGGCAGTAATAGCAGTTAACTTGGGACTGCAGGAATTCCGGATGTTTCCATATCTAGACGTCTGTCTTATTTCTGCCTTGACCAGGCATCAGCTGTTAAAGGCAAGAGACCAGGTTCTCAAGACATGCTGTCTTCTGGGGAGAACCATAAACGATGAAAAATCTCATCTAGAACCAACTCAAAGTTTAGAATTCTTAGGAACCATACTCAGCACAAATTCAAACATAGCTTCACCTTTCTCCCTTCAGAGTTCAAATATACGATCACAGATGAAAGAGATAATCTATAGTGCCAAGATTTTGACTGCTTGGTCCTTCAAGCTCTAGGATCTGTGGCAGCGGCAGTAACACTAGCACCATTGGCCAGATTTTACATGAAAATTATTTAGTTAATGCTAGCCATGCAATGGTCAGTACTTTGTCAACCCATATCTACTCCGATAGGAATCACCCACATGTGCAAGAGGGATCTCGTGTGGTGGATTCAATCAGTACTAAAACCAGAACAGATCGAAGAATGCACAAATCCTTAACAGCACACTATGCTTTAATGAACGACGGCTCTTCAGTCCATCAAAAGGGAAAATACATAAGGCGACTCTTCAGTCCACCAGTAAAACACATCACATTAACGCAATTCAACACGCACACTGCATTTTCGTTTCGAAGAACTTCATCAGATGGAGACAAATGCATACATTTTAGTGTCTTTTCATACAACTCTATTAGTAATTCTGTATTTCTTTACACAAAAAAAAAATCTTTCTTATCACTCTGTTTTAGCCATGTTCTAGAAAAAGCCTGTGGCTTTATCAGTTCTTAGTTTTCCCAAACACAAAGCATATTGGTCCTGACTTTACAGATCCTACTTTTCCTGATAAAAAGATAAGGCAGAAAGTGTTTTACCCTGAAATCGGTGTATCTTTTTTTTATCAGGAAAAGTAGGATCTGTAAAGTCAGGACCAATATGCTTTGTGTTTGGGAAAACTAAGAACTGATAAAGCCACGGGCTTTTTCTAGAACATGGCTAAAACAGAGTGATAAGAAAGATTTTTTTTTTTGTGTAAAGAAATACATAATTACTAATAGAGTTATGTGAAAAGACACTAAAATGTATGCATTTGTCTCCATCTGATGAAGTTCTTCGAAACGAAAACGCAGTGTGTGTTGAATTGCGTTAATGTGATGTGTTTTACTGGTGGACTGAAGAGTCGCTTTATGTATTTTCCTTTTTGATGGACTGAAGAGTTGTCGTTCATTAAAGCATAGTGTGCTGTTAAGGATTTGTGCCTTCTTCGATCTGTTCTGGTTTTAGTACTGGTTGGTTGGTTTTCGGAACAGTGATTCTTTTTTGTTTTGGTGGATTCAGTCAGATCAAGTTCCCCAAGGCCATACATTCATTTTCCCTCAGCCCAAGACCATAGTGACCACAGGCACTTCCCAGTTGGGGTGTGGGGGGGGGGTACTTCTTGTGGAATCTGTCCAAGGCACTTGGTCCCCCGAAGAGCCCAACTTGCATATCAGTGTCTTAGAGATGAGAGCACTGCTTTTAATGTTGCAGGCCTTTCAGGATGCTCTCTCTTTGGGGATGATTGTAATTCAAACAGACAATATGTTAATAGTTTGGCAAATCAACAAACAGGGAGGGACCCAATCTTACCCCTTTTGTTGAGAAGCGCTCGGTGTGGCAATGGGTGATCTCATACAGCTGCTTTCTAATAGTAGCAGATGTTCCAGGGAAGTTCAGCGTGATAACAGACAAATTGAGCAGGTGCATTCTTCTACCTCACTAGTGGTTTCTCAGCAAGAATGTGACAAATAGGATTTTACATCAGTGGGGCCAGGCTTTCTGAGATCTTTTTGAGTCTCCCCTAAATAACAACTGCAGCAGGTACTTTCCCCCTGTGGGGGGATTGGGACATTCACCTAGGGATGCTCTAATTCATGATTGACCCCCAGTCTACTATATGCCTATCTACTTATCCCAGCTGGCTCTTGAGCTTCCTCTGGTGAAAGTTTCTTCATTTTCCGTTTGTCTTATAATTTGGGGTAGTTACTTTTATAGTTCAAATTTAGTTGAATCCTTTCTCTTTTAGCATGGTTTCTCTTCAGCTAGTCCTCTCTCTTTCCCCCTCTCCTTTTCCAAAAAAAAAAAAAAAAAAACTATTTCTCCTTATTGTTTTTTTTTTTTATGATGTCTGAGAAACCCCAAGGTTTTAAAACATGCGCTTCCTGTAGGCAGAAGATTCCCTTGTTTGACACCCAGAGTGTGTGTGTTTATTGCTTGGGGCCTTCTCATCTTGAGGCCCCTTGCAAGATTTGTCAGGCCTTCCACCCATGGGCTCTGGTGAGACAGAAGGGAGTATGCTGGTCCTTAAAGGCTTGTAGCCTCCTTCCGCCATCAACATCAGGGGCTCAACCTCCTCCTAAGAAGCCTAATTTCTTCCAGAAGAGCAGGAAGCACTGTCCTGCGTGTTTGTCCCCGAAGCCACCTAAAAAGGCTCCAAAGATGTCAGACCCGACTCATTCGGCACTAAGCTTGGTTCCAACCTTTTCTCCTCCGCCTCGGTCATCTTCTATTGTCAGGAATTTGCCACTGACTCATGCTTTATTGGTGCCCAGCTTGGCTCCGGCAGTACAGGTTCCAAGACCCTCAGTCCTGATCTCCCAAGAGATCCTCGAGACCTTCGTCATCAGCATCTTCCAGGTCTTCCCGAAGCCTTTCCTACAAGGACGTCTGCAGAATGATGCAGCAATTCCTTGTGACCCAGATTCAGATGGGGCTTGTTTCTGCTCTCTGCACATCCAGATCCATGAGAGGTTCACCATTCTGAACTTTGGCTCCTTCTCCAATCCGCCCCTTGATTTCGGAGTCTTCAGTGCCGAGGCATTAGAGCTGATAGAGATCTCCTCTTCACCTCGGTTTCCCCGACCCAGTCTGCTCTGATGGCTTTGGTGCTGTGTGCGTCTTGGAGCCATAGTGTCGAGGTTGGTTCCGGGGGATAACTTCCACTCCGAAGCTTTTGGAGTCTCTGCTTCCCCATGGAGCTTCAACCTTTGATAGCTTGACTCCGACTCCACCTTCAAAGCAGGAGGCTCGAGCTCTCCGTGAGGTGTCTGCTCCAGTGTCTTTGGCCCGATGGGACAGCTGTTAGTGGTTCAGAGCCCTTCGGCTTTTGAAGTGGTGGAGGGGTTCTCCCCCATCCAGGTAGACCCTTGGTGCTCTCTGCCACTGTACCTCCCCCCATCCATAGTGGTCTGGTGCCCAAGGCCTCAGTTCTGCAGCATGGACAGCTGGTCCCCCAAAGCCTACACACTCTCCCTATGACGGAACCCCAAGCATCTTCCATTACCTCCCCCAGAGCATCCCACCGAGGAGGTCCCTCGGAAGAGGCTATATAAAAGGAGACGCACTGATTCCCCTACGGAATCAGTTACCATGGACACAAATTTCAAGGAAGGGAAAGGGTCCCCAAAGTCACCACCTGATGACGTCTCCTTTGGAGACATTTTAGAAATCCTGCGCCAGAGGGGTGGTGGGTCAGCCCTAAACCCTTCCCCAGAGGAACTGGTGCTGTGGGAGGCTACCTGGGTGTCGTCGTCCCCCCCAGCCGACCCACTGATCCAGTTTGTGTCTTCCAGGGCTTGGATGGAACCAGACATAGTAGAATCAATCCCAAAAAGAGCAGACAAGATTCTCAGCACCCCACAGATAAGTTGTTTTGGGCCAAGGATATCCCTGTAGATGCCATGTTTGTCACGGCAGTCACCAAGAAGGAGCTTGCCCAGGAGAGTTCCTCTGTCCATCCCTTAAATAGAGAATCCCAGGACAGACATGACAAAAAGAGTTTAGGCCTCTTCCACATTCATCTTGAGGGTGTTAAACTACTTGTCTCACTTTTCGAGGCTACAAAGGGATTTAGTAAAGGAACTTTTTAGATTAACCCCAGGATCCATGTCTGCCGAGGATCAGAAAACCTTTTTTCAGACTGGCCACTCTACAGTCACTAGCCATTGCATCCATGAAGTTGATTTCCCACGCTGCAGAGGGTACCTCAAGGGCTGCTGGTTCAGGCATTGCCATGAGGTGTCATGCTTGGATGAGACTGTGTGATTTTGAGGAGCCTTTCAAACAAGCCTTTATTGACACCCCCTGTGATGGCTCCACCTTATTTGGGCCAACTGTTCGTGAGATTGTCTCCCGGTGTGAGAAGGATGGAAAGACCTTGTCTGCCATCGGAATACGTTTCTGTATCCACACAAAGGACCTTCTCTAGGAACTTGCGTTGGAGTAAGAAAATGTGGTTTTGAAGGTCGCAGGGCCCTTTTCTGGACACTTGGGGGAAAATATTCCCCCCAGGGCAGGGGTGGGGGAAATAATCCAAATGGAAGACACTGCCTATGAGGCCGAGGGGGTCTGCAAAATCAGGGGTCGTGGGGAAACTTTCAGGACAAGCTCTTCCAGCGATCCTGAACAGTTGGCTGCCTGTCCTGATTCTCCTTACACCTAGAAACCTGGGAGGCCATTAGATGTAACAAGTAGGTGCTAAGGATCATATCCAGAGGATACTTCATTCCCTTTCTGGAAATTCCCATGAAAAAAAGTTACCTTCTCGATGTTGCACTGAATCAAAGGGAGGATGTGGCCCATGAAATGAAAAAGCTTTTACAAAAAGAGTCATCCAAGAGGTCCCCTCCAATCAAGTCAGATCGGGCTTTTACTCCGGATTCATTTTGGTACTCAGAAATACAAGGGACTTGAGACCTATTTTGGATCTGACCTCTCTGAACAAATCAATAAAGCACACCAAGTTCAGGATGGTCACAATCCAGGCCATCCTGCCTCTCTTGAAGGTTAATGAATGGATGTGCTCTGTGGGCCTGAAGGACGTACATGTACTACCATAAAGAAATGGACAGACGTCCCAGACAATTCCTACATTTTAGGCTTGGAGCTAGTCATTAACAGTTCAGGTCACACCCGTTTCATCTCACCACATCTGCCAGGTTGTTCACCAAATGCTTGACAGTGGTGGCAGTGCATCTCAAATTGCAGGGCTACCAGATTTTTCTGTATCTGGATGACTGGCTTCTGAATGCTGTAACCAGGCATCTATTCATTCAAACCAGAGATTACTTACTACAACTGGCCCCAGCTCTAGGGATAACTGTCAGCATGCAGAAATCTCATTTGGATCCGGTTCAGGTTGTAGATTTCACTGGGGCTCGTCTGAATACAAGGATATCCTGTGCTTATCTGAAGTAAGACAGGGTAACGAATCCAAGTAGTCATATCAGACAAACTCTAACCATATCTCAGCCTCCAGCCAGTTTAGTTCTCAGGGCATTGGGTTTGATGGTGGCTGTGATAACTCTCCTACACATGGATCGTTTCCACATGAGGCTATTGCAGTGCACGTTAGCAATTCACTAGTCACTACTTAGGAATCCTCTCTGCTTTGGTGGACAATTCACAGATGTTACTCAAGGGTGTCCATTCATCCTTCCATCCCCAAAAGCCATGTTGACCACAGACGCTTCCCAGCTAATGTGGGGGGGTAGCATTATCTGGGTTGAACAGTTCAAGGCACGTGGATGGCCCAGGAGACCAAGTTACCATATCAGTGTACTGGAGATGAGAGCGGTTCTTCTAGCGTTGCAAGAACTCAACAGCTTTCTTCCTCTAGAGACTATTGCAGTTCAAACGGACAACATATCAGTAGTTTGGTACTTCAACAAACAGGAAGGAACCAGGTCCTACTCCCATGTCAAGAGGCGATGAGGGTTTGGCAGTGGGTGATCTCTACCAATCGCTTTCTGGTAGCAATGCACATTCTGGTGGAGTCCAACATATTAGCAGAATGGCTTAGTCGAGTTTTGCTGACGCCTCATGAGCTGTCTCTGAATCAGCTGATGGCAGACATGATCTGTTTGCATACTCTTTCAACAACAAAAGCAGCAAGTACTTTGCCTGGATCCCTCCTCGGGGATAGTCATCGAGGAATGCTCTTGTCCATGCTTGGCCCTCCACTTTTCTCTATGCCTTTACTCGTATACCACTAATTCCCAGGTTCTTACAGAAAGCTTTCAGGTTGCAGAGCAAAGTTATCCTCATTGCTCCCTTTTGGCCTCAACAAACTTGGTTCACCTTTCTTTGGTCTTATCTGGTTTGCCCTCCTATGAGGTTGGATCCAGTCCCAGATCTGCCCTCGCCCATTAGGGCATCCCCATCCAGACATACAGGGCCTGAAGCTAACCACATGGTTTCTCCACTTCTGATGATGGCAAGATAACCCAGGCTTTCTTCCCCTGTTCGAGAGATTTTGGTCTCCTCACATAGGTCTTTGATACGTAAGGTTTATAAAAGCAAGTGGAAAAGATTTTCTATTTGGGCTGAACAAACACAAATAGATCCCTTTACAGCACCAGTTGCCACCGTTCTTGACTTTTTGGCTTCTCTTTTCAGTGATGAGGCTAGTTGTTCCACCATCAAAGTCCATTTAGCAGCCATATCCAATTTTCATGTTAGCTTGGATTCCTTATCCCTTGCTGCTTCTAAGCTTTGTAAAACATTCCTTAGGGGCACTTTCTTACTCCAGCCTCCAGTGATAAGATCCTACTCCACCTTGGGATTTAGCTATGATTTTGTAAGCCTTGGTCCACTTGCCCTTTGAGCGTCCAGCTACTGTGGATTTGAAATTCCTTTTTTGGAAAACTTTTTCTAATAGCCATCACGTCTGCAAGAAGAGTGTTTGAACTTCATGCCCTTTCTTCAAAATTTCCATATTTGATTTTTCATAAGGATAGAGTTGTGTACTAATCCTTCGTTTTTATGCAAGGTGGCTAAGGAATGGAACATTAATCAGTCCATCAGTCTTCCAGTCTTTTTTTTCCCCGAATTATCAAAACATGGGTGAATATATGCTCTACATTTGCTTGATGTTCATAGAAAGCTTTGTTTTTATTTACACAGAACCAAGCCCTGTACGAAGTCTGATCAGCTTTTCATATCTTTTTCTGTAGCAAAAAGAGTTGAACCTATTACCAAAGTCTCACTAGCTAGATAATTGAACGACTGTAGTACATTTTATTTACTCTTCCAAAAACATTCCCTTGTCAGGACAAATTAAGGCCCACTCTGGAAGATCCATGGCTACTTTTCAGGCTTTTTGGTCTAGAGTTTCTAGCAAGGAAATTTGCACTGCAGCTACTTGATCTAATCCCCCACATGTTTATTACGCATTACAAATTGGACATCCTATCCAGGATTAGAAGTGCTTTTGGCTCTGCCTTGCTTTGAAATATCCTTCCATAAGGGCCACCCTGAATCTTAGTGGTTGGGGAATCTGTCCCACAGTTTAATGAAATGAAGAGGGCAACATCAGACAACGAAGTTATGTTCTTACCATAATGTTTCATCTGCGTTGTCCATCTTCATTTCCATTAACCTTACCACCCCCCCACCCCCATTCCACTATCCAAGTCTTTGGAAAGCTTGGTTGAATGTTCAAAGGAATGTCGATTCCTTATGTTGAGCCCCTGATGTTACTTAGTTTGTAGAGTTGTGTAATTTCTGTAGTGTAAAATATGTTTATGTGCTATGCCTTTCTGGCAAACTTGATCTGTGGTATGTTTTGGGAGCGGGGCGTTGTGGGTTTAGGGAGATGTTCAAGCCAGGAAGCTCAAGCTGTAAAAAAGTGACTGATCCGTTCCAAGGATTGGAACCACTACCCACAGGTTAATGGAAATGAAGATGAACAACACAGGTGGAACATTATGGTAAGAACATACAGTGGATATAAAAAGTGTACACAACCCTGTTAAAATGCCAGGTTTCTGTAATATAAAACACGAGACCACAATAAATCATTTCAAAACTTTTCCCACCTTTAATGTGATCTAATGACCTGTACAATTCAATTGAAAAACAAACAAATCTGTTAAGGGAAAATGTATAAAAAATAAAAAAAAGTACAATAAGCTGGTTGCATAAGTGTGCACACCCATAAACTAATACTTTGTTGAAGTACCTTTTGATTTAATTACAGCATTCATTCTTTTTGGATAGGAGTCTATCAGCATGGCAGTATTTGTCCACTCTTCCTCGCAAAAGCACTCCAAATCTGTCAGATTGCGAGGGTATCTCTTGTGCTCAGCCCTCTTCAGGTCACCCCACAAATTTTCTATTGGATTTAGGTGTGGGCTCTGGCTGGGCCATTCCAAAACTTTATTTTTCTTCTGGTGAAACCATTCTTTTGTTGATTTGGTTGTAAGCTTGTGGTCATTGTCGTGCTGAAAGATGAAATTCCTCTTCATTTTCAGAGCTTTCTAGCAGATGCCTGAAGGGTTGGGGCCAAAAGTGACTGGTATTTGGGATTGTTCATAATTCCCTCCACCTTGATTAAAGCCCCAGTTCCAGCTGAAGAAGCCCATCCCTAAGCATGATACTGCCACCACCGTGCTTCACCGTGAGGATGATGCTCTTTTAGTGATGCAAAGTGCTGTTTTTGCGCCAAACGTACCTTTTGGAATTGTGGCCGAAAAGTTCAACTTTCGTGTCATCAGACCATAACACATTTTCCCACATGCTTTTTGGAGACTTGATGTATTGTTTTGCAAATTTTAGCCAGGCCTGGATGTTTAAAGGCTTTTGTCTTGAAACCCTGCCCCTTAGTCCAGACATTTGGGGAATACGAGAGATGTTGTCACATGTAGTCCGCAACCAGTACTTGCCAGAAATTCCTACAGCTCCTCCAGTGTTGCTGTAGGTCTCTTGGCAGCCTCCCTGACCAGTTTTTGTCTTGTCTTTTCATCAGTTTTGAGGGCACGTCCAGTTCTTTCCAATGTCACTGTTGTCCCATATTTTCTCCACTTTTTGAAGACCTTCTTCACTGTGTTCCATGGCATATCCAGTGCTGTGGAAATTTTTTTGTACCCTTCCCCTGACTGATACCTTTCAACAATGAGATCCTTTTGATGCTTTGTAAGCTCTCTGCGAACCATGGCTTTTACTGTAGCAGACAACTGAGTAAATGTCAGTAAAATCCTACTAGAACCGCTGAACTTTACTTGGGGTTAATCAGAGTCTCTCTAATTGATGGCAGGTGTGTACCCAAGAAGACTGAATGCTCAAATTAAATCAAAAGGTGCTTCACCAAAGTATTAGTTTAAGGGTGTGCACACTTGTGCAACCAGCTTATCATACGTTTTTTTTTTCCCCCTAACAGATTTGTTTGTTTTTCAATTGAATTATGCAGGTTATAGGTCACATTAAAGGTGGGAAAAGTTTTGAAATGATTTATTGTGATCTAATTTTTTTATATCACAAAAACTTGGTATTTTAACCGAGATGTGTAAATATTTTATATCCATTGTAACCTTTTCCTAGGCTGTGTTTGTCTGTTCTCACCATGGAAAAGATCCTTCCCTCTCCCAAGAATGCTAAGGCACACTATTAGAGCAGTGGCTATGTTGGGGACTTTCAGCTCTTCTAGAGGCAACAACTTTTGTCCTTACTGCAAACTTTCACTAAATAGTAGAATGCTGATTCTTTTTCCAGAGACTGAACAAACTTTGTTTGATATGATTTTTTTGGGTCTTCTAGACTCTGGTCCTGCATCCTCAACTCTTTGTAAATTTTGGTTATGATTAGATGCAGCTTTGTGCTACTAGAACAGTGGTCTAATGATGGACATAGTACAGTTAAGTACACCTACCATAATAATAAATATTTAAATAGATCACTGTTGCAGTACTAACATCCCCCCGTTCTCCTTTTTCTCTTATTTTTATTTATTTTCCTAAGCAGTTGTCCCCTGGCTGGGATGGGGTCCTCCTTCATCCCTCTTTCTGCTGTGACATAGGATTGGGAATTTGAATTTGCTATTTTTTCCTGTTTTAACCTCCCTTTGTTAGAGGCAAGAAAGCTCTGAATGTTGGCATCTATACACCCACTTTTATACGGGCACACTGTTGTGCTCCAGTGGTCCAGTTGTTGTAAAGTGTGTGAGCAAGGTACCCAAAAGCTTTTGTATGTTGGCTGGATCATTTAGCCGGGATCATTAATGTCACATGTGGGCCAGGAATTCCTTTATGTAGAATAATATGTATTTCAGTAACTGACTGTTGTGCCATGGCCACATGATGCTCCTCAGGCAGATGACTTTCTTGCTGTTTTGTAAATCTTTTATTAATGCTTAAGGAAATAACTGTTTCTTGAACAATCACTGCAGCATAGTTAAGACCATTGAATGCAGGTACAGTATCTGTTACTTGTAAATACATAATCATTATTTAGCAGAACTCACTCCTAAATGGTCAGAAACATTCATACTTCTACCACAAGAGAATCTGCATCACCAGTGGAGGCCATTCTTCCTTGCGTTTTGGTTTGTATTCTTGCTATTGAATGAGACACCCAGGCAGTATTAACACATCTGACATTGAGCTCTGGGGACCAGTGCATTCACCTCAAATGGATATTGCCAGCTTGTAGTCTCTACTCTGTACATGCAGCCAACATTGTGTCTAAGCTTAAACCGAAGCTTGTTAGGGAATTCCAAATGAAGGTCAGAAACTCGAACAAAATGCTTGGTTCAGTACAAGCTGTGTTTATTCAATACAAGTAGTGTAAAAGCCACAAGTCATATACGTTTTCGAAAACAAGCTTCGGTTTTGGTTTTAGTCTCTTTGGGCTTGTTTTTCCATCAGTTTATTGGGTTTCAGTTTATTGTGTCTAAGCTTGCTTAGCCCATTAGTCGCAGATAATTTTAATGGTAAATGCCTGTCACAAAACTGTTCATTTTATCTTATTTCTGCACAAACAGGCCTCTTCTGGTGTGTACTTTGTTTAAAAAGAAATATGAATAAATCATTTGGTAAACAAAAGCTAATATGGTATGATCTGAACATTAAGTAATAAGCAGATGTTCATCGTGTTACACTGCTGCAGTCATCACACTTGGGTTATCCTGCCATCAGGCGGTCCCGCAGTCGGCCAGAGTTCCAAAGTCTTGGTCTGGCGTCGGTTGCTGTCGCTTCTTCCCTGACGTCAGTGCGCCAGGGGTATACAAGATGCATCCAATGCCATTTTCTTCAGCCTTTCTTGCCGTGCGGTGCCCGAAGCAGAAGCAGTTCGCAAGTGCCGGTCGGCCGACTGCTGAGATTTTCGAAGTCGAATTTCAGATCCGAAGTTTTCAATAAAGCTAAGTACCCCATTGGGGAAACTTTTTTCTTGCCTCAGACCGATGTCAGAAAAAGTTAATAATTGTATTTCTTGTGGAAAGCAAATACCTCATAAGGACTTCCACTCTTACTGTATTCCATGCCTAGACCCTGATCACGACGTCACTAGTTGTCGGTTTTGTGCTAGATTTAACAAACGTGCTATAAAAAGACGTTTTGATTTTGCTTTGCACTACTTTGGCCGAAAGTTCAATTATACTATGCCGTCGAATCAACCGATGACCGCAATACCGAAAAAACGCAAGGAAGAGGATAAAAACAGACATCCGAGGTCCAAAACCGACGACGAAACCTCTTCTAGGCCAGCCGCTGGTTCTCAGTGAGGCACTTTCGTAGCCCCTGACACCCACTACCTCAGAGCCGCAGGCTGCCTCAGACTCCCACGTGGAGACTAGGCCTCTGAAAACTCAAGGTATTGGGCCTACGGAAACTAATCCCTCAGATGGGTCCGGAGCCGCTGAGCAGGCATTGGCTTCTGAGGGTGTTTTCAGACCTTCACAACTTACCATTAAAACAACAGCCTAGACAAAAGTATCACTAAAGACAAGTACAGCATTCTCCTGGACAAACCTCCATGCCTAAGAAACAGATGCTTAAAATGGCCGAAGACCACATTACTCTAATCAGGGGTTCCCATCCCCCTCCTGAGAAAAGGCCTAGGCAGGAATACAGACTACAATTCCTCTGATCAGGTTTCCATTTCCTCTGATTCCTCTTCAGACCAGGGGTACTGTCTACCCCCCTATGAGGACTCTGATGCTGAAGAATCTATCCCTTCAGCCTCTCCTCCTGAGGATTATTCTTTTGGGGAAACTTTACATACCATGAGGGAGCATTTCCATTGGGAAAGTCAGGATTACTCAGTATCTAAGAAAAGGCTCAGAGATTTCCTTTTATTGCCTCAGCACAGGGTCCTGGCTATTCTGCCTATTCTAGATATTGTGGATGATGTGTTCTCTGAATCCAGCTTATCTCCCGATTCCTTGCCGCCTGCACCAGCCAAGCCAGATAGGTACTACAGAGTCCCTGACTCTCACAAGTTTCTTTATAAAAACCCTTCTGCTGATCCAGAAACTATTTCCCAGGGTCCAAAAGGGATTAAGGCTTCCATTTCAAAAAATCCAGTACCCTCTGACAGAGATTCCAGAGCTTTGGATAGATGGGGGAAGAAAGTATACACTTCTGCAACTTAGCAGTAAGAGCTTTAAATTGCCAGTTTCACATGCTTAAGTACCAACAATATTTAATGGCTCAGTTAAAACAGAAAATGCTTGCAGGCTCAGAAGCTCCTGATTGTAAAGAAATGCAGGATTTATTGCATGCAGTTGAACAGGTGGGAAAACATACTCTGCAATGTGGTTTTGATTCTCTAGAGGCCTCTTGTAGAGACGCAGTTACAGGTTCAGTGATTCGAAGGCATGCTTGGTTAAAAGAACAGAGTTTACCTGATCATGTTAAGGCAAAATTATTGGATGCTCCTTTACAGCATGATACCTTGTTTGGTGTTAAGGCAGAAGAGGTGTTAAGGAAAATGGAGGATAAAGCTAAATCTATGCAGACAGTCAAGGATTTCTTACAGGTACAGCCACCGCGATTTAGCAGAAATTGGCCTACAAAAAATTGGTCCTTTCCAGTGTCACACAGGCCACAGAGAGGGAGATACAGACGCCCAAGAGGCAGATCTCAACCCCAAGGCTCAAACAGACAACGACAATGGGGCACCTCAACCCCAAAAGGAGGTGAGGACAAGTCTCAAACTTAAAGGAAACAGTGACGATGACTTTCCCCTTCGTACGCCAAGCACTTCCCTTTTGGAAGCCCCCTTGCGGGGAAAACTAGCACTTTTTTCTCAAAACTGCCAATCACCCAAGACAAATGGGTTCTGAATATTGTGTCTCAAGGTTACAGGTTCCACTTTCATACTTTACCAAGGCTAAAAAGAATGCCAGACCTGCCACAAAATCAATGGGCAAAGGCACAAAAACAAATTTCAGCCCTCATGGACATGAGAGCTATTCAGAAAGTACCACAGCAGGAACAAGGACAAGGATTTTACTCAAGACTCTTCCTGGTCCCCAGAAAGGACAAGGCCTGGAGCCCCATACTAGACCTTTCAATTCTAAATACTTATCTGGATATTCCGAAATTCAAAATGTTGACACTACAGCAGCTTCTACCCATGCTGGGCAAGAAGGCTTGGCTTGTTACTCTGGACCTCAAAGAGGCATACCTGCATGTCCCTATCAGACAAAATTGCAGAAGATACCTCAGATTCAAAGCTGGTACAATGCACTACCAATTCTCTGCACTGCCCTTTGGCTTATCTACTGCGCCCAGGGTCTTCACAAAGTGCCTGGCACCAGTAATTGCGTTTTGCAGACAAAAAGGAATTCAAATATATCCATACATGGATGACTGCTTCATTCAAGCAGAGACAACGGATATTCTTCTACAGCATCTGGCATTTGTAAAAAGGTTGCTAACTTCTCTAGGGTACACAGTAAACGAAAAGAAGTCAAAACTAGTGCTCTCACAACAGATTATATTCCTGGGTGCCAGCTTAAATACAATGGGCCAGATGACTTACCTCACGTCAGACAAACAAGTTCAACTGACTCAATATTTTCAGTTGCTGGCAAAAAAGTCCCATCTCCCTGCAAGAAAAATTCTGCAGGCCCTGGGATTCATGGCATCCTGCATACTACTAATACCATATGCCAGACTGCATATGAGGAAATTACAATGGTACCTAAAAAGTGTTTGGACTCAACACTCTCACAGTTTAGAAGCAATGATTCCCTGCCTACAACAGGAGTTTCGATGGTGGGCACAGGCATGTCACCTAAACAAGGGTCAGCCTTTTACCCAATCCACAGCCAGGCAAACTCTAACAACAGATGCTTCGGAGTATGCCTGGGGAGCACACATGGCAGGAAAATGCATTCAGGGCAAGTAGACCACAGACCAGATGCATCTTCACATCAATCAAAAAGAGATGTTGGCTGTTCAAAATGCCCTAACAGCTTTCAAGGACCTTTTGCATCCAGGACAATTATTATTAAAGACCGACAACACCATAGTAATGTGGTACATAAACAAGCAAGGGGGCACTCATTCCTACCCCCTATGCAGGCAAGCCATGACCTTGTGGAACACAGCTCTAATGTACCAAGTTCACCTGCAAGCACAATTCCTGCCAGGAGAGAAAAATACTCTGGCAGACGATCTAAGCAGAAATATCATGGACCCTCACGAATGGAAATTGAATCCACAAATCTTCAGCATAGTAACACAAAAATGGGGATGCCCAGACATAGATCTTTTTGTCTCCCCATTGAATTGTCAACTACAAAAATTTTACATAAGGACTTATCACATACAAGCATGGAAAGTGGATGCTCTTTTGTTCAGCTGGAAAAACCTAAAAGTTTATGCCTTCCTGCCTCTACTCCTAAAAGCCAGACAAGAGAAACCACAGATGGTCCTGATTGCTCCAGACTTGGCCACGCCAGCACTGGTACCCTATCTTAAGGAACCTAGCTCAAGGCCCACCATGGATTTTGCCTCAAATTCCACACCTTCTGACTCAACAATACAATCAGATCCTGCACGGTCAGCTCAAAACCCTAAACCTGGCTGCATGGCAGATTCATTAGTCAGACAGGCAACACCTCTCTCTAAAGCGGTTATGGATGTCGTTTTGGAGGCCAGGAGGCCTAGCACCAGGAAAGCTTACTCAGAAAAATGGAAGAGATTCTGCGCCTGGAACCAGGCTCTAAGCCTTGACCTTCTTGTTCCAAACATTCCTCAGATTTTACAATACTTAACTGAGATGCTGGACAAAGGCCTATCCTTCTCATCAATTAAGATCCACGCCTCCGCCATTTCAGCACATTATAGCACGGATCATCCTTTATTCTCTCATCCCTTGCTAAAGCAGTACCTCAGAGGGGCTAAAAACATAAGACCGCCCCGGAGAGCACCAACACCAACTTGGGACCTCAACTTCATTTTGGAAAAATTGACCCTGCCACCTTCTGAGCCAGCCAATACAGCCGATCTAAAATTTTTATCATGGAAAACAGCTCTGCTCCTGGCAGTAACTTCAGCACGAAGAGTCTCAGAGCTACAGGCATTAATGGCAGTGGAACCTTTTATAATTTTTCATCAGGACAGGATTTCTTTAAGGACAAACCCTGCCTTTATGCCAAAGGTGGTATCTAGTGTGGCTCTTAACCAAACCATCCATTTGCCAACTTTTTATCCAAACCCCCAGAATAAAGGGGAGAAACTTCTGCATTCTTTGGACATACACAGGCAGCTACGCTTCTACTTGGACAAAACAAAAGCTATCAGGAAAACTGAGTAACTGTTTGTAGCATGTACTGCAGGATCACAGGGCAAGGCTATCTCAAAGCATTCAGTATCCAAAAGGATAGGACACTGTATTCATTACTGCTACACACAGCATAGAAAATCAGTCCCAAATAGCATTAGGCCACATTCCACCAGGGCTACAGCCACTTTAACGGCCTTTCTCAGAGGAGTACCTACCAAGGAAATTTTGGAGGCTGCAACTTGGAGTTCAGTGCACACCTTTACCAAGCATTACCACCTGCCTCTTTACTCTAAATCCAGAGCAGGATTTGCCACTGCAGTTCTGCAGGGCCTCATAGCCAATCTTAACTCTTTATAGACCAGCCACCAAACCTTAGCTTTGGGATTCTACCCAAGTGTGATGACTGCAGCAGTGTAACACAATGAGTATAGTACAGTTTTGTACCTACCATAAATGTAGATGTTCGAGTGTTCACACTGCTGCAGTCCAGGTTACCCTCCCTCCATCCCCTGTGAACTAGCTGGCCGTATCTATACCTTACTATCCTATACAACCTTTGTGGTGTATTTGCTTGTAACTGAAGGTATTGTTTTTATTTTATATGTATACTTGTTATTTAGCAATATGTATTGCCTACCTACTTGGGGGCACCTGACATCTGGGGCAAGAAAAACTGAAGAAAATGGCATTGGATGCATCTTATATACCCTTGGCGCACTGACGTCAGGGAAGAAGCGACAGCAACCGACTTCGGACCAAGACTTTGGAACTCTGGCCAACTGTGGGGACCGCCTGACGGCAGGATAACCCAAGACTGCAGCAGTGTGAACACTCGAACATCTACATTTATGGTAGGTACAAAACTGTACTTTAGGAAACTACCAACTTCTAAAATGAGAGTTTACTCAGCAGCAGTGTTTTCTACCACTAGCCACCAAAACTCAATTTTACACAGGCATCTTCTTGTGGTCATGCTGATTCTAAACTGCAAGGATCCCTTGTCCAGTCTGTAGTCCTTTAGTTTTTTTTTGTGTAGTAGTAGAATATGCACACTTGCTAGTAGGATTGCGACTTTTGTGCTGGTCTCTGCACTCCCCATAACACAACTAGCTTGAGCATCCCTCAGTACTAGTGCCTTCTCATCTTATACCAGTTGTTCAGCGTTTTGCATATTTTCTTGTGTGCATATGGGGTGGTAGTTTCTTCTCTGCTGCTGCTTGCAAAGAGTCATAGGATGTGAAAGTCATTATTTCTGATATAGATGTGGAATGGTATGAAAAATTTAATGAGAAGTTGTTTATAAATAAAAATACATGGATTCTTCTAGTCCTGTAGCAGTTCATTTTAAGGAACATCATGCTGTTAGTGGTTGCATCATAAATGTAGCAAAAATAGTGAACAGTATAGTTTCTTCCAGTATCTTATTCTCCTGGTCCCATCTTGAACATCAGTCATCCATGTGTCCTGACCCCATTCTACAAGACAGCCCTCATGGTTTTCGTTTAACCACTTTTGTGGTTGCACCGTATGGCAGTGTAACATGCATAGTATTCTCATTTCTCTGCCAGTGAGATCTGGGCATGGTTATCTTGGCCTGCACCATTGCATGCTGCAGCACCCATATTTGCTAGATATGAGACATGCATTGGATAAGGTAGCCTTCCTTCAGTGAGATGTGTGCCAGTGTTGGATGCGCACATACCTGATATCCCTTACCAACACCTGCATTTCTTGGATAGCCAGTCAGACTTGGTTCTTCTGAATTGTAGTTCTTGGTTTACCCTTATATGCCCTGGGTTTGGCACTTACTAGCAGGAGTTAATTTAGGAAGAATTACCTAAAGATTTAAGACAGAGGTTAAAATATACAGTGACAGTAGTTTTGCAACTTAACCTAATAGGATTAATTGTAACATTAAGTATTCAGTTGCTTGATTTTATTTAGATATCTGTTTAACTGCATTTTTTGTGCATTCCATTTTATTGTGTTGTGCTGAAGTTCATTTTTTCTCAAGTTTGGTTTAGGGTACTCTTATACTGGCATACTGTTGTCATAGTTCATATTTAGGTGGTACAGAGCTCACAATTTAAAAATGAGGATTCTGTTTACATTTCATGGGTACATTCTTTCAGCTTGAACAAGAAAGGAGGGAGGCAGAGCGTCGGGTAAAAAAGGAGGAAGAAGAAAGAAAACTACAAGAGGAGATGCGTCAAAAACAGCAGAAGGAAGAGCTGAAACGGAGGGAAGAGGAACTTGCCCATCGAAAACAGGTATGTAACAGTTTTTGAGATGCAGTAGTAAGCAAGAGTAGATTGTCTCTTATTTGGATGGTATGGCTGAAAGTTGGCAAAAAACAGGGGTGCCTGTCTAATTCAAATGGGAGAGAAATGTCAGAAGTGCAAGAGTGAAGTCATATTTCTAAGTAAAAGTTTTTTTTTCTTTCTTAGAATGTGTTAGTGAAAGATAGTTTAATTCGTAGGATTTACAGTTTATAATTGCCCACATTCGAAAGAGAGGGCAGAATGGAAGTTGCTTTTATATAGCTACAGGCATAGGCAGTGTTATTTATAGGCATCAGAGCTGCAATATAATTTCTTAATCGTGGGCATTAACTGCAGTTGGAGAGCCACCTTTCCAGTTTGTGTTTTTAGACATACCCTCTGCTGAGCGCATCGATACTATGTTGAATTGTGTATGGTTAAAAAGGAGAGTAGTTTTTGCCATTTTCTGGATTTTTTTTTTTTATTATTACTTATTGAAAAGCAATTGTTAAGCCATCTGTCCACTGGCTATTCATAGTCAACCAACAGAGCAATAG